>NC_133808.1:13952500-14060000 GCF_043250625.1 Sebastes fasciatus
AACTTGACCCCATCTTAAGAGGTCCAACACAGAAATGGGAAATTAAATAACAAATTCATCATGCTTTCAGCCCAATGTTGTTTGAGCTGCACAAAGCAAACTTGATTCCACATAGTAGGAAATGTTTGCCTGATCCATTTTGTCTGAAATACGTTTTAACGTCACTAATTTCTTTAACGTATTAAAGCAACGTGTTGCCTGTTGGGCTTGAGTGCCATAATTGCATATACAGTAAAACATCCACAAAACAGTTGAAGGCTAAACTGACACAACAATTTCCCAGTTGAATTTTCAGTAGTAAAATGGGGAATACATTTCGTTCTCATTGCTACCAAACACAATCCCTGATGGTGACAATAAATGCAGCAACACTATTTGATTTATTATTTAAAATAAATTCACGTTTAAGATATAGATTTTAAGAACTGAATTGCAAATTAAACAGACTACAACATTATTTGTTTATTGGTAATTTATTATTTAATCATAATAAAACTGTGTTGAGGGTTGAGTCCCAGTGTCACCATCCATGAACCTGGTGACCTCGTTGTGGCCTAAAACTATTAATTGTCCCAATAATCAGCCTTTCCATCACATCACGCCTCTGATGACGGCGGCCATGACTCTAATGCACTTCACCCTTCTCCCTGTGGAGATATCCTGTTGGCATGGTGGAACAGCCTAAAGGTCACCTGTCTGTCTCATTGGCAGGTCTGCGTAAAGCCCTCCCGTCCCTGAAACCTCCTTACAACACACTCCCCCAATAAGCAGAAGCTGTCATTCTTAAAATAACGCAATGTTAGCATATGTCATGTTTCAGAGCAGGACCCTCGCGCACACACACAACCACTCCAGACAATTGCATGACAGACAATTGCTCTGCCACCATGAAGAGGCTCACCATGCAACTCCCATCCTGCAAACCAGCCTTATATCAGCACCACGGACAGCAGCCGTATAGTGCCAAATTTATTAACGCAAACTTAAGAGCCTGCCTTGGACTCAGCAGCCAAATGTTATCACACACAGACTTCAGTAAGTGCACATTTTCTAACATATTAGACGTAACAATTACAGTGCTATAGATTTAAATCCCGTATCTTACTCCATAATAACAAAAAGAAACCAGTATTCACCCATTAGAAGTTTATCCTACAGGTTTTGTGCTCAGCAAAGTCATTAACAACACTGCTTAGGAGCCATGTCCTTTTTTATTGGAATGTCCTGGCCGTGAGCCACGCTGAGCGATGTGGCACGCCGTTTTGAGCTGAACTTTTGTCAGACGCCCAGCTGTTTCTATTTATTTCTGTCGCTCGCCTTGAAATC
Source organism: Sebastes fasciatus (assembly GCF_043250625.1). Classification (NCBI taxonomy): domain Eukaryota; kingdom Metazoa; phylum Chordata; class Actinopteri; order Perciformes; family Sebastidae; genus Sebastes; species Sebastes fasciatus. The sequence continues at coordinate 13,953,827 of NC_133808.1, forward strand.
GCCTCAATGGACCAGGAGGGGCAGCTTGGCGAAGATGAAATGAGGAGATATATCTATATGATCCCTCCTCATTTCTCTACAAAAACCTAAATTAGGTGGCAGCTGGCTGGAGGGAGATCACCAGAGAGCTGAAAGTTTCCTACTGCTGTTGGCTATATTGTACGTCATTCCCAGTAAATGTCAGAATATTAAACGTGTGTTTTCTGTTTAAAAAGAACAAACGAAGGAAGATAAGTTGTTACGTGTCCAGTCTTATCTCAAGCGCACAGCTTATAGGTAGCCTACATGGTTTGTTTACATGACGTAACAGAAGTGCATGTAACAGATTCGTATGCTGTACCGGCTGCACCATCGATATTTACGCCACTGTGTCAGAGTGAGAGGAAGGTTGGGTCCCTTATCTCTGTTCGAGTATTGTCGATCCACCATCATTCAGTTTTGACATTTCTCTTGTGGTCAAGTCTGTTTATTCAAAACCAGACCAAATAAGTGATTTATTTTCAAGAGCTTTAAGAGCTTAATAATTAAAAGCTTAATTCAAGAGTCTTAAACAGCAGAGTCACTTTGCACATTTTAGTCGAGAAGTTGTCAAAGTCCTCAAACAGACTAATTTTGTGAAAGAACTATAGTCATTTGGAGCATATCTTTATTCTAGGCAGGAAATGCATGGGCTCCGTAATGGATTTTAAAGTAGCAGGTTTGGAAAATAAGAGAGCTTGGTCTTCTCTGAGGTGGGCTGTTAGCCATTTGGAAATAATATCTACACCGACCTCCATCAGGTCTATGGAAGTGCTGTACGATGCATTAAAACTCACTCTTGTCGGTATTTCCATGGCTCTCCGGAGCGCTCTATCCATTTTTCCTTCCTGTCTTTTAATGTGGCAATTAGGTTAGAGGAGATGGAAGAGTCACTAGCCAATCCTTCCTATATGCCCCCTTTTACAGCTCGACATGGTCAGCTTCCCCTTTCTGTCGTCTTTTCTGTTCTCCCACCTGAATTTATGAGTATGATGGATATGTTAGTCTATTTGTCACATGCCTGAGTACGGATGAAAATTGTCAGAAAAAAACTCATAGGAGACAATAATGTACATCCATCAAAGTCACTTCCAATTAAATCATATTGTCTTTCAATGTCAATTTTCATGCCTTTAGTCTTAATATCATTTTAAACTTTAACTAAAGCATCTTACCATTCCTTAAACTCCTTGAAAAAAATGTATTTTCTGCCCCATAACCGTGGTTGGTTATGAAGCCAATGCAGCCAATGCTCCTCAAATGGCCACTTGAGGCTGGCTCCAAAAGCGGGTCAATCCCAACAGACATGTTTACAGCCTGGAACAAAAATCGGTTTTGGTCTCTATAGCTTATTTCTCCTTCATGACAACTATACGGGGAGTGGATTTTTATGTAACTCACCCGTTTAAATTAAATTGGGGCTTAAAGTTAGACATAATTGAGGACGTGGCTTTCCACCGACAATCCACCTCTTTGCTGGGAGTTTGGCTGTGTCGTCACTTCTTCCCATTTTGAGCTTCACAACGGCTCTCACGGAGGGTGCTTCCATATTTTATACAGTCTATGGTACCAAGAGGGAAACAACAGAAAGTTTAGGAAAAACAGCATGACAATACTCTGAGGAATTTATAAAGAAGTATAGATTACAATATACTTACATATCCGGCTCAGTTACAATAGGTTAAGAAAAAGAAGAAGGTGTTTTTAATGGTGAATAGTGTGTAGATGGTTGGACTTTTTAGTCCTGTAGCTTGTAGCTGACTGTATTTTTTTTAATTCAATGTATAGCTTTCCAAAGTGTTCTCATTGTTAAGGAGGTTAGTTAAGTACATAGTTAACCGTACTAATTATTATTAAACTAATTGTTTATATTGTTTTCTGTTTATCACACAGAAAACCTACCATACTTAACCTTTTAACCTCTTTAACACAATTATAATTTGTCCTATACAGTATGTGCTTTCACTTTGAAATGAATGGCAAACAATAATACACAAGTGCTATTATTTGTCCAAGCTGAAAATCATTTTCTATGTAAGCTTGCGTCCCAGTGACACTAACAAAAGATCTCATTTCCCTCTTTTTATCACAGAGTTAGTTGCTAAGTTACTGAAATTGACTGATGAAATGTTCCATTCAAAAACAAGTCTACTGAAAGAAAGACGCCCCGAAATGCTTTGTGTTTCTCTTTCTCTTATTTTTCCTCTGGGGGTCTTGTTATCCGTAGCGCTGTAAACCGCATGCTGCTGTGTTACAGTGATGTGACTCATTATGTTGCTTTGTATGTCTGACTTTCTGCTCGCCTGCCTGATCGCATGCCACTGTGTCCATCAGCATGACTACCATGTCACACCATTGCCTGCTTGTGTCTCATAGAGGGATGAAAGGTTATAAACAACTCATCGTTTAAACTCTATGTGGCCAATATCAACACACTAGTTGTTTAAACTAAAACTGGCTCTGTGGTCAGACAACACATATAGAAAAGTGAATGGACGAACAGAAAAAAGAGCTTGTGCATGGATCTGATGGTGTTTGCTTTAAAGGTCATATTTTGTGTTATCATTTCATTTCATTCGTTCTCATAAGGAGCTTTTAGTAAATAGAATATAAATGTGATGAACAACATTTTGTCAACCGAGGGCCAGTCAGTAAGATGATGAGATCACATAGCAGATAATCAGAAGTGCTCAGGGGCACAAAGTCCCAACAATCTTGAGTGGTTCCTGAACTAAAATGTCACTTCACAGCAAGAACAAGTAGGGCTGTAGCCTTTTTGTCTACTGCTTACTTGTGTTATTGCCTTTGGTGCTGTACACAAGAGTGCTGACATTTTTCGAAGAGCGGCAAACTCTTAACCTCATTCTGTAGTGTTCTTTTCCAGCTTTCTGGATCAGTGCAGGGGGCAATTCTTACAGTCAAAAACTTTACCGCCAAGGTGTTTGGTTCATCCTGTCACTGTGCAGGTTTTCTTTTTCCTTTCTCCAGGGAGGCAAAGCCTGAGTCCCCATTCAATTCACAGTATGCGATGTGTCCAGAGTACAAGGAAGGTTAGGGGGAGTGATTATTTCTGTCCCATACCACACGGGGTCACAGAGGTACACAATTGCTCATCAGCCCCTTTCACACAGAATAATGGACAGTTCAGCTCTTCTATATTATTAAACTAAGGCCTTGTTCAGACCAGCAATAGCCCCTTGACAAAGTCAACGCAAGGGTCTGTGTGTTGGTGTAGGTGCGTTGCCACAGGATACCATTTAAAATGCAAACTAAGAAGTGAAAAGCTTATAAGCCACAAGGACGCATGCGTTTATACTCCTGGGACTGTAAGTATCTGGAAAATTATCAGTGCGGCAATGCTCTCCCTGAATGCTTGTGAAGTTCACGTTCAAATAAGCACAATGCTACATGCTGCATGCTACAAGGTATTCAACTTTGCACATATTTCACTGACGAACACAGTGCACAATTTTTGCACAAGATTTCACTGTGTACCACAACTGTGCCGTAAAGGGCCCTAAACAGTTGCCGCAAAGTTTGAAGCACACTCGCTGTATGCTGTAACATTAACGTTCCCCTTGACTGGAACTAGGATGCAGGGGTGTACAGATCGTTGAATTGAATTTTGATGGTCAAATATACACCAATGTATGACATTTTGTTTGTGGATGTCTTGTGTGGTGAGAAAATTGTATGCGCAAAGCATCAACATCAGTATTGATCTGCTCATACTATACAGCTCCTAGGATTGAGCCCTCACCCACAGAAAATCAGTACATCACAGACCCACATTTCATGTTTTTCCCACCCTAGTAAAAGCTGACACACACGGGGGAGATCATTTATGCATGAAACATGACTCACACTGGTGTTACAACCCGCCTGAGCCATGTGAAGCCAGGTCATTGCTTGCTTTGTTTTGACATTTGATTTGGGTGTATTGTCAGTACAACAGGTCGGTCATAAGACGTCCAACATCTGGTGACGTGACGAAGCAAATCAGCAGTGATAAATGCATCTCATTCCGAAGCAATCTGCAAGCACATTAAAGTGAAAGTGATGTTTCTGAAGGTAATGTTCTTGGCTGATGGATGCAAATGGGAGAGGCTGTTCTAGTGTTATACAGCTCCTAAAAATGCTGATTTGGAGGAAAAGGTATTGATATGTACGTGTGCATAAACCTGCACACGACCATGACCTGCACAGACAGGCAAAAGCAGTTTCCTCTTTTATATTGCTTCTGAACATGTATTTCTATTGAAAAGCTATTTTTTTTATTTCATTTAATGTGGGTAATTTGTTTGCATGTGGGTATTTATGTGTAAGTAGGTTGGTACATGTATATTTATATAACAAATATATTCGTATGACCTGATCTAAATTTTGTGAGACCCGATTCAAATTTGTATGTTTTTTTTGTTTTGTTTTCCTCGCAAAGCACAATATCTTGTTTCGATAAGTGCACTATAAATACACTTTAATATTACATCACTATTACACATGTCTTTGTGTGACCCTCAAGAGCAGAGTGTTCAGGCTTTCTGTGACCTCCCATACTGAGGAGGTGATTGGAGGATGTGCAGCGGGAGGTAATGGCCATCGTTGGTAATTGCTCCCTGAAATTTACCGGCTTTAGGTCAGTGATGACATCAGTAGTAATGATGCAAGGACAGATCAATAATGTTTTTTATCGCTGTTGAGATGAGGAAAGTAGCTGCTGATTGGGAACCAGCAAAACCTGCCATACAAAACCAACACTTTACCTTTTGGAGTATTTCAAGTGTTTTGTTTTTATACACGCCAAACTGTGTCTCAATGACAGCAGCAGACACGATGAATGTAATTCTATTCACTCGGGGCCGAAAAGGATTTGTGTCATTATTGACGGGTGGGAATGATGAAATCCTTTAACGCCACATTGATTTCTGGACTAAATGCTTGTCCATTCACGAATTAGCCAGTCAGTGCTAATCCTTGTCAGAGTCGCTGTATTGATAGCACGTACTCCCTTCATCAATACTCATCCATTACACATGCCCTTGTCATTTAAATTATATGCAGCTTTCAGTGAGCACCTCTTCATGCACACACTGTTATCTATTACAATTAAAATGCAGTCACGAGATGCCAACTGGAAGGGAATTGTGTTTTGAAGGTCAAGCTATCGGGGCGAAATCAGTTGCTCAGCTCTCGCGCATGAAGTCCTTCATTACTGCGTGTGTTGGAATGCTCTTGTCGCAGCGTTTTGTATGTTTTACTGTCCATTTAGGACAAGTGGTTATTTTAGTAGTATAGATTTATTTACATTTTATGTGCTTTGAGGCTATACAGGAACTATGTAAAGAGTAGCTATAAGCAGATTTATTTTTGATTCCATTAAGACCACTCTAAGCAGAACTACAAAGTAAGCAAGAGAATGAGTTAGTGGCAACGCCTGTGCACTTTAGCTTCTAGAGTTTCAGCACGGCCTTGTACTTTGCTTAAAGGACCAGTGTGTAACATTCAGGGGGATCTCTTGGCAGAAATATAATATAATATTAATAAGTGTGTTTTCTTTATTCAATTCAATTCATTTTTATATAGCGTCAAATCATAACAGAAGTTTTATCAAGATGCTTTTCATATAGAGCAGGTCTACGCCAGATCCTACACACTGCACCTTTAAAGTGCCCACAGGAGTTGAAACGGACTCTTCTGTTTCCACTTCAATGGTCGTTAAAGTAGTTTCAAATTCATAAAAAGCATTCAAGGTTCAGGACAAAAATCATCTATATTTACAGAAGAATGCCAAAGAATAGAGGACATTTGGTATAATTTGACATTGAGACTTTATTAGAATTACATAACATTACACAAAAAAGCAAACGCAAAGTATTACCAGCTGGATAGTCACCCACTTGTACATACACATTTATAACTGTGTGTGTGTGTGAGAGAGACACAGAGACAGACATGTGCATCTGTCAGACATGAGGATCGCCAATTTAGTAAGCCACAGCAGCCAGCGCACAATCTGCCTCTGCTGCCACCAAATCTGCCTCCATTTAATGACCCTAGCTTCTTCTCTGACACACACACTCTCACACACACTTTCCATACTTAGAATACACAAACGCTATCCAGATGATCCAAATGCAGAGAGATAGCACTTCCCTTCGGTCCGCCAAGTCAGAAACAATGAATAGTAGCTGCGATGACAATCATAATAGCAATGAATCTGCGCTGTCATAAGGGAGGTAGAACTGTTGAACCTCCTCCATAGAGAGCATAAACCAGAACGGAAAACTACACATTCCAGCCCACGAGTAAACACCTAAGGCCTTATAGCGTCATAGCAGCGCAAACATACTTGTCAAGATAACGGCGTGGACAGCAGCCAAGAAAATCACAACTATTTTCCATGGATTGTTTTCTCAAAGTTGTCACTGTTTCAGAGCGGACAACAGTCACATTAAGCCTTTTCCATAGATTGGGAAAACGAGGCTGCCAAATGCTTTCATCTCCAGCTCTGGTTTTTCCTCAAACAGTGGCTCATGTACACAGTAAAATGCATGAGGGACACATGCATACACACACACATGTACACACAGACATACATAGATACTGTACACTCAAAACACACTTAAGGCAATGGTGGCCTGGCAACTGTGACCATTGGAGTAGATCTAAATGTGCCCCCGTATGCTTCTCTAACCCTCCATCCCTGTTCATCCCATAATGAGCCCGCAGCCTGAACATGCTGCTTAGAAACATGGAACACTAACTAAGATCACTGAAACACAAGATCAGCTCTTTTCTTCACAGAACATCACAGCAAATATACAAGAGAAGACTTCATATTAATATTTCATATTGGTATATAACACCTGATTTCAGTACAATTCAGTGTATATTAATAAGGATACAGTATGGGCGCAGATATGGAGCGGATACAATTGATATTTGCATGTTGTCAAAGAAGGCTTGTGTCTCCGCATACTGTTTCGTCGCTGACATTCACAGGAAGATGGCTGCACTAATCCCAAATCCGCCCCAGAGACAGTAAACATCAACACTAATGAAACAATACCCAGACGACGCGGTCTTTAATCCTCATTATTATGTTCCACAATATTATTCTACACTCACTCCGCAAAGGGTCATATTGATACGCTGGCTGAAATGACTTCATACATCTTCATTATGATACAACCCCGAAGACTATATTAAAACATAACTCACACTGCAACTTGTTGCGCATGTGCGCAAGAGCTGTCAGTTCATCTCGTTGACTCAACAACAAAGATGTGACAAGCGTAAAAAAAAAGGCTGAATTGTTGTTGTTTTTCTGGTGCTTTTCACGGGACAATGAAACCTTTGTTGTGCCAGAAATGAGCTTTTCGTTATATAAATAAATGTGTACGAGTAATTAAAAGAGCAAGGCTGGATTACCAGCCAGGCCAAGCTGGAAACTGTCCTGGGACTCCAGACCTCTTAGGGCCCCAAAAAGCCCCTAATTCACTGTGTGGCTTTGGGAATTGCAAAGTAAGTGACTTTACATCACAAAAGCACAATATCAACAAAGGTAGGTCCTGCATTATTAGCTAATGTTGTGGCCATCTTGTAGAAAGGCCCTGTGAGAAATGTCATCGTCTCTTCCCTGTTCCCTCCGGCCGCGGTCAGGTGGCTGATGCAGGAAGAGCCAACACTAGGATCAGCAGTGATTCATGGCAAGACCTTGGTCTGGTCAGCTAACATTACTGCCAAGCAGGTGAAATAAATAGTGATATTGTGGTTTTAGCTGACGTGTGTCGCCTCACTGTTTTGAGCAATGCTCGTTCATGTTTATGTAGAGCGAGAACAAGCGTGACGCTGATTTTCATTGACCTAACGGCCACAGTTGTCGCTGTTAAAAAGCAATTTCTGATTCTTACAAACAGTCCCTTTAAACAAAGTAGTTATTTTGACCCAAATCATGATATTTTCCTAAACCTAACCATTTTTGTGCTTAAACCTAAAGAAACCATAATGGTCACACCATAAAACAGATTCACATTCCAACAGTTTTTGGAAATCCCAGAACAAATGCTGTCCTGTCATGAGGGACGTCAGATCTGAAAACATTTCCATTTGTCATTCTTGAGGACATGGACAACGTATTTTGACATTTAATTAAATGGAGGATTTGAACAGGTTAATCCAACCTATAAATGGGACAAAGTAGGATTAGAATGAACATCTCTATGATAAAGATAATAATAGATCTCCTACTTTAAAAGTAACTAACTCAAATATACCTTCTCCTAAATGGCAAGCTGACATCAACACTAACCATCGCAATACCAACAATTCAGTTACATTGTCCGGGGATTCAGGCAAGGGGTTTTATTTACAATTCAGATAACCAAGCTTCTTTTTTTATCATTGTACCACTGCTGAGCGGATTTGTCATGAATGCACCTGGCTTTGCAGCCCAGTCAGGCAATTTTGCTCCTCAAATATCAGCTTTGCTCACATTAAACAATTACAACCCTGCCAACACCTGTGTCCCAGAGGCTCCCTCTGCAACACCTGTGGACAGTGTCCTTATCATCCACTAGCAGCTCTCCCCCTGAGCACAGCTGCACCATTCGTCCGTGACACTTGTGTCAAAGAATCTCTGAACATTTATTGTAACAAATGGTTACACTTTTGTTCGGAGGAACGGGCTCTGCTCTGCAATCCAAGCAGCTGTGAGAGTTCCAGCAGTGAATCCAATAAAGCCCCCCAACAGACATATCGCCGAGATATGGGCACACATAATGCTAAAGGTATGAGATGCCATCGTCAAGCATGGTAATGGAACTAGAACATTGGGGAGACCAAGGTGGGGAAAATCAATCAACACAGCTAGTGGCAGCGTTGTGTAGTCTTTGAGGATGGGAGAGGAGCAGCAGGGGCATAATAATCAGGTGTATGAGTGAGGGCATGTCAGTTTATAAAGGCCACCTACCTCATTGTCTTGTCTGAACATGAGTGATTACTTGTGTGACTGTGAGAAGGATCCCTTATAGTAATCAGTGAACACTTTCAATCCCTCTCACATAATTTGCTGTATATTTACACATAGTATTAATTATAATAGCAAACATTTAAATTAGCATATGTGTACTCTTACCTGAACTTAAAAGGTCTTGTTTATCTCACTCAACCTTCTGCAAGATTGACATGCTAAGTAGCGATCCAACCACGACCCACTGCGTATTTGTCATTGCAGTTATTTGTTTATTGAGCTTTAATTTCATGGCCAGTATTGATTTTGTGAAGGAGGAAGAGAACTAATTACTAGCATCTGCCTGTAATTGGTTGTGAGCAAGTGCATAATAACCAGTTTAAACTGGAGTACTTTGTGTATGTGTGTGTTTGTGGCGACTGAATGAGGTGGGGTGGATTGGGGAGCAAATCATAACGTCAAACGGCCTCTATGACACCGCAGGGAAATCACCCTCTCACAGCTCACCATGAAAAAAATAAATAAAAAAACATTTTCCAAGTGTCACTCATAAACAACGACACAGACGGCGGCGCTACAGTATTTTTCTACTTGGGCAAAGCCACTAGCAGACGCATAAATACCTCTAGTCTGCTGTTTACTACAAAAGAACTTCACTCACCCTAAGACATGTCTTTGGAAATGCTTTTCTTAACGTTTTGACAACAGGATTTTGAGATCAGACGGGCATTTAGATTTGAGCACACACATGATCTCACTTTGGACAAGGGGAAGGCCAAGGTAATGTTTGTATTTTCCGTAACACAGATTGAGGTTCCGGCTGATAAAATCCTCTGTCTTACTGTAGTTTAGTTTCATAGTCCGGCTTCACTATGATTGATATTTTAAACACAAAGGGAGCGGTGCACACAATAAACCACAAAAGCTGCAGGCCGATCTAGAATCTTCCACACAAAAAAAAGCTCACAAAGTCAGGCCATTCATCTATTAGTCGAGAGGCTGACAGCATTGTGCTTTGGAGCACTCAGTGAAATATGCTCATCCGCTCAGCCTGGCAGGGTTGAGGTTGTAACATAATTAGTGCGAGGTGAGCAAGGGGAGCCAGAGTCAGGCACGCCAGACAGGGCCTGACAAACACAGACCTCGGGAACCTGGCTGCCATTTCGTAGCCTGCAGGTGAGCACAACAGGGACCGCAAGTCACTGAACAATCACTGAACTTATAATGTAGTTACTTTATCCTCTTGTTATCTCCTTTAAAAGATACTGTAAGGCTGCAGTGAAGTTATTGTTTATGAAAATGACCTTTTCATGCTGCAATACGGTACGTATAAGGTAACAAATAGAACATATTAGTACTGTTTGTGTAAGCTATAAGCTTATTCCTGGTGACTTCGTCAAAGTTTATTATATTTTTTGTCCTTATATCTCAACACGTTCTCATCCCAACTCATCACATACTGCCCCTTGGCATCACTTTAGGTTTAGGCAACAAAACCACAGTTAGGTTTAGGAAAATACTACATGGTTGGGCTTAAATATATGTTTGTAAAGTGAAAATTAAGCTAAAGGCTGTGAGTGCGGGACACAAACAAACAGCTGATTGTAACTTGAAAGTGAAACCTAAAGCAGCGGTCTCCTGGATGACAGCCTTGTGTTTCTTAGTGTGTCTTTATAAACTACGTCACCTCAGTCAATCCTTGCACACTTTCTCTGAGCGTTTACTGTTGCCGTGGATGGGTTAACATTGTTTTTCAAAGTTTTTAAAGCTAGAGTGATGATACTAATGAAACTAGAAAACCTGAAGAATCAATTGGTACCAACCATGTCATACTAGCTTGTCGCGAAGGAGGTTAAATAACGTTCCAAACCTGCGCTAAATTTTTGCGAGGAAAACTGGCATGGCCATTTTCAAAGGAGTCATATGACCTCTGACCTCAAGATATGTGAATTAAAATGGGTTCCCACGAGTCTCCCCTTTACAGCTATGCCCACTTTATGATAATCACATGCAGTTTGGGGCATATATAGATTATATATTTTAAGCGATTGACAGCCCTAATAATAATGTAGGAACGGTTAAATAGTCTCTTACATAACCCAGATCCTTATCCAGATGTTCTCCACAAAGCTCATTTTTGAATGCCCAATTCAAAGTCAACCTTTTCACGTTTGCTACTGTGTTCATCTGCAAGAACACAAAACAAACAAACATTGCAGCATACACCGAAAAATCTGTCTCTAAAAAACTCAAAAACACAATGGTGGCTAGCATTACAGTTTAAAACCACAACATAAGGCATCACCACTGTCCATCTAAGCTGTTTATACCACTTGAGTGTTTTCTGCAAACTGACAACCCACTCATTTATCAGGTCACATCAGGAGGAATTTCCTCTCTTCTGAGGAGGATCTTCAGTCTGTTCAGAAGATCTTTTGAGTCTTTAAACTCCACTTCCACAACCCCTCAGGTTACAATTTGCCTGTGATTATGCTGCCCGCGATGAATGAGACAAATCAACAGTAGACAAATAGTATTTAAAACCAGGCACTTATTCCACAAGGCAATTGCATTACCATCATAAACACAGATAAACAACTGACAGCAAATTATAAAACACAATTTAAAAATTACGTAGCAAACGGTCTTCCTATATTTATAGCTGCATAATGACAAAGTTATTAAACTGCCTCCCTCACATACCATACAGCCCACCACTATAAACACACACACACACACACATACCCCGCCGTAAACATCTAAGCAAACAATTTGCCTTGGTCCACTGTGACAACAGATAACTGTACATTCTGCTTTTATGTGCTTTTTTCAGTATAACTATGGAGGTATTTACACTGTAACTGGGTTTCATTGAATTATCCCTACATAACTTTACTCACAGTCATGGGTGAAGCTTCTATACTGCTACATTATACGGCCTGATTTTTCCACTCCACATTACCGTCCCTACGAGTACAGAATTGGCCTAAATACAAAGGATGTGGGGTGCTGTGTTGCCGTAGTAACTGTCTCTTCTGGATTACGCCTGCATCCATCTGCCTCAGCAGGTTCCCATGGTGCTGACTGTGGTGTAACTGAACTTGGACATGGACGTTCCCATTGCCATAACATCCTCCTCGTTGTCCCGTAGCCCACGACGGTGGCGGCGGCGGCGATGGCAAGGTGCAGCGCAACACGAGAACGTGGTTAGCAGAGCTTTGCGGAAACGCGTGTTCATGAAGCAGTAGATAATTGGGTTGACGCAGGCAGAGGTGTAGCACAACAAATGGATAAAAGCGATGGGTGTCCCTGAGAGGGCACGTGTGGCAGAGTGGTCGTCGAAAGCCCGCCAGGTGTTGGCACAGTACAGTGGCATCCAGCAGAGAAAGAATAGGACAACAATGACCACCAGCATGCGGATGACTCGCTTCTTGGCCTCCAGCTTGGCCTCAGATGTGTTGCTGCGCGGTCTTTCCGCCTTGATTGCCCTAGTGGATGCAGCCATGGCGGACATCTCCATCGAATGCGGCCGCGGAACGACATTAACATAGCAACCATCTCCATCATCGCTGCCACTAGACACAGTGGAGGTCAGTCCATTCTTCACATCTGTATGGGAGAGCAGAGTAATAAAGAGTGTTACAGTGAATTAAATGTATTGTATTGTCACAGACTGGCACTGTGTCCAGATGCCTTCAGACTTTTTGTAGACCGGACTGAGTTGTTTTCTGTGTTTTGGGTTTTATCTACTGTGTTTTTCCTCCTGTGTTTCTGTACTGGCTTTCCCTCCTTTGCCCATCTACACAATTGCTCTGAATCAGCCTCATTAGTTCTTCTCAACCAATCAGCTCCTTTCTTGTTCCCAGTGTTTTTCCCCAGCCAATCAGCTCGCTGCCCATTCCTCGGCCTATAATCCCCTCATTCCCCTCACCTGAGCTTCTCCCCCCATCTCTCCACCTGCACTTCATCCTCTCGTCCGATCAGTTTGTATTTAAATCCTGGTTTTCAGTTCAGTCTTTGTTGAATCCTTGATTTTGTTATGAGAGTTTTGCCTTGCCTGCATGGGAGATTGAATTAAAAATATTTCCCCAAGTTCCTGTCGTCTGTGATCTCCTGCATTTGGGTCCACCTGCTCCACTTTCTCCATTTTGTGAAACTGTATACTTTTACTGTACTTTGTAGGCATTGTTAAGGGCCAGCCTACACCCCGTACTCAATACATAAAGTCTAAATACTATTGACTACTCAAACATGCTGCCTGCCCGCCTTTAATGGAAAGAAGAGTGACTAGCAATTCTTGCTGAGCCACAGTAATCATCAGTTTTGCAAGTGCATTGTAATGTGAAAATGTAATTAAAGATAAAGTACAATAAGAGCCCCCAGGTAAGCAAACGCAAAGAGGAACTAGTAAAGCAGTAAACCACCCCTGGATTATTAAATCAAACACAGTTTCCAAGAGTTTTTTTTTACAAGTTCTTTATCCTTTATTCCCGTTTTGTTTTTTTATCCCATGCTCTTTGTCTCTCAATCTCTTTTTTTGGACAACCTCTTTCTCTCTGAGACCAAACAGATGGTGATGTCCAGGCCCGCAGCTGCCAGCCAATTCCATCCTCTAATGGAGCACCGGCAAATACTCTTCATGCTGCTATCATCCCACACACACACTTACATGCCCACAAAAGGTCATGTTCCACTTAACCTGCACACATTACAATGATTGTGGCGCTAATGAGATCGTTGGGATTAAAATAAAATTCCTCATCATTCACTTGAATTAAAAAAAAAAAAAGTGAACGCTAAAATTAGAGTCTTGCTGGGAGGTGCTGGATAGCACGATGATATTTATCAAGAGACACAGTTTTAAGGACATTTCACATGTCATGTCTCTGATTTCACATGGGATATAAACAGTGGTGATACCAGGCTGTTTGACACAATAATTAAGTGATTAAATGACAAAGATAGAATACTGCTTAATCAGACAAGCAGTATTTCCTCTGAAAACGCTTTTCCTTATTTTCTGTCATATACTGTATGTAATGTTACAATCTCGGCTGTTCATATTAAACGTGGCCAAAGTTTCAAATAATGAGGTAAAACGTAAAAGTAATCCCTGTGAGCAAAAACCTCAGGCTTCAGACCGTTCTGAATACTCTGTTTACAACTGTTTTTTCTACTTTAATGACAGGCTGACATCAGCTCATGATGGATTTCTTCATCTGGGTATCTGCTGTACAGGCCAGTACAGCCGATGTACAGCCCATGCACCCGCTCAGTCAGTCCCAGAATTATTTACCGAAGCAAAATTGAGCTTTTGAGTATTCTGTTATTCATTGGCTGCTGTCTGTGAGCCAATTTGCCCTCATTAACCCGACTATTTCCTCAATGTTTTCCACATGTAGTGTACATGGCCTTACCAGTAGAGTCCTTTTTGTGGCCCATCTCAAACTGGATGCCTCTATAAAGTTCCCTGGAGATCAGTCCATAGGCCACAATCATCACCAGCCCCGGGATCGCAAACAGCACGAGCAGCAGCAGACTGTACCTAAAAGAGACAGATGAGACGGGTAAAGATCCCAATGTCTATGCATGCAGGCATTCATATAGCCCCAGTTTATACCTCTCATGTGATAATGTATTACCATTACCTGATTGGACATTTGAGTCACGGAGCTAAGCATTGATTTTGTAATTGCTCTTCCAGAAAAAAAGGCAAAATTGACTATTAGAAAGGATATTATATAGAATATTTCCAGAATCCTCAAAGACTCTTTAAACTGTCTTGATGAAAAAACAACCCCTTCCATTGCATGATGAAAAGACATTTTTAACCTATTTCCCAAGTGGCAAGTTCTTCCCAATTCAAGACAAAAATGGTAGCTAGAAATGACAAATGTCCTTGCTCAGCTTGTGCAATGGTAAATGGTAAATGGACTTGGACTTATATAGCGCTATTCTAGTCTTCCGACCACTCAAAGCGCTTTACACTACATGTCAGCATTCACACACTGATGGCAGAGGCTGCTAAGGTGCCAACTTTGCCCATCAGGATCTAATCTAAATACTCACTCACACACCGATGGCTATGCCTTCGGGAACAAATTGGGGTTAAGTATCTTGCTCAAGGACACATCCACATGTGACCCGGAGCAGCCAGGGATCGAACAACCGACCTTCCGATAAGTGGACAACCTGCTCTACCCTCTGAGCCACAGTCGCCCCAATGTGAAGCAAAATTACAAATGCATATTTATATTTGGGATTTTTATACAAAATAGCATGCTTATATTTTTATTGTGTTGTACAAAATGTAAATTATGGTGTCCTGGATAGGAGATAAGGTTATAACGTGGGAAATCGGTTAAAATATTTTTTACTGGACGCCGACCAATAACCACAACCTGGAAGGCTACGCCTCTCCCTCCACCGTTGCATTCTAATAAAGGCATAAAATGCAGCAAAAACATTTCATAAAATATATTTTTAAGATATTAAGTCTTCAGGGATTCTGGAAGTACCTTCATAACAGCTGTATGTTAAAAATATACCCTTTGTGTTTTTCACATTTTTAGTTAGAACCTACGTTTTCTGTGAATTCAAATCTTATGGTTTTACACTAAAGACACACAATGGGTGCACATGTACATATTTATAAACTTATAAGCAAGCCTAAGGTCAGACAAAGACTTAGAATCGAAAACAAAAGCACAAAAATACACACATATAAAAACATAACTTTCAACTGTGCACAAATACACACAGATCTGCACAGAGTTGACTGAAATTACCCCAAAGCCTGTTCCATCCTAAGTCCGAAAAACTAAAAAACACGGATACATCTGTCTGTTCTCCTCATCTGCCCTAATGTTTCCACAAAAAACTAGACAGAATGCGAGAGCTGCTAAAAAACAGGTGCAGGTCATCCAGTTTATTGGATACTAAACAGCACATTGTCCAGATGGCAAGCAAGATGGATGATCTGACTGCAAGTTTTATGTTAAGTTGCATTTTATGTGCTGTTGTGTGCTCAGTTACTCTGGAAATGTAACTGATGATGCTTAAGGAAAAGGAAAAACAGCTAGTGTATACATCTACAACACTCTACCGATGTGTTTCATTATCTTTTCCATGAAGACAATCCCCCAAGTGTCCAATTTTTAAGTGAATGTGTTTGAACTGACCCTTTTCTCATTACGCTGGTATGTCGCTATAAAAGGAAACCCAGATGTTATAATAATAAGAAACAGATCCAGTTGAAGCCTTTAGACACTGTGGTGCATGGACACTGAAGAAACTGTGCGTGTGTGTGTGTGGTTTGGAGGCGCTCACTAATCTCTATTTGTTGTTGCATTGATTTTGTGCTTTTTAATCTGTCAATGGGATGTGCTGAGCAGTGCATGGTTTTATAGGACCACGGTGGGATGAACATTACAGTGATGACTGTTCAGCATTTTGTTATCCGTCCACTTTAATACATAACCAATCCTTCATTGCATGAAGATAATTCTATTTCGATCTCTTTCTGTACAAATTTCATGTAATGCGACTATTTTAAGGTTTAAATTACCTTGAATTTGGTTGTTGATACAACATCAACATAGATTAATCCGGGAGTAGGCTGTCTATACACGTAGCCCTCTATGTCCTACAGTGGATCAATGACAAACGATGCTGCCTCTAAGAGCTCAGACGGATTTTTTTTCTATCCCTATAAATTTTAATATTCATCGTAGTGTATGGATACTTAAAGTGATAGTTTGGGTGTTTTGAAGTGGGGTTGTATGAGGTACTTATCCATAGTCAGTGTATTATTTACAGTAGTTGATGGTCGGCACGCATCCAGCTGGGAGAAACAAACAGGAGTACCGATACCGGAGCAAAGCATCACAGTGCTCTGGACGGGGCAGAAAAACGTATTTTATTCACCTAAAAGAAAGGCTCACCTAAAAAAATCAATATCTGAAGTGTACACTATATGTAGAATATTTTCACCGCTTTATCTTGCCGTCAAACAGCCCTTTCTTTCTCCTTTATGACGGGGAACTGAACTGAAAGTGAAACTCATCTATGCTCTCTCCAACGCCAACAGGCTCAGATGACAAAAACAGTATAGATACGTTTCACTTTCAGTTCAGTTCCCTGTCGGAAAATATTTTAAATATAGCGTACACTTAAATGGATATAGGTGAGCCTTTCTTTCAACTGGCTAAAATACGTTTTGCTGCCATCTCCGTCCACAGCACTGTATTGCTTTGCTCCGGTGCCGGTGCTCCTGTCTGTTTCTTGATGCTGGGGGCGTGCTAACCGCCATCTACTGTAAGTAATACACTTAAGTACCTCATGTAACCCCACTTCAAAACACACAAACTATCCCTTTATTATACTCTATTGTCTGTTATGCAAAATCTCCCCATGTCTCACTTGAAAAAGCCTGAAATAAAACTAAACTAAATTGTTTCAATGAGCCATCTTCAACTTATCTGATACAGGCTACTATGTGTTTTCTCAATGGAGATTTTTTTCCTGATCTCTTTTATATAATAGTATATTATAAGTAGTTAATTGTTAAAAATAAAAAAATAAACAATTTTAAATAATCTTAACATTCAGAAAAAAATTATGTATTATTAAATTGAGACTATAACTTTTCAAAGAAAAAACATTAAACAATAAAATGCACCATTTGTCAATTCAATATAAAGTGTTTGTTGATATATAACCTTATTTGGTCTGGTATGACCTGTAGCTTATGGTGGCTAATGATAGCCAATGGTTATTAGCCATGATGATTTTTTTCACATAGATGCAGGTAAAACTTTTTTTTTAAAAAGACACACACCATCTAAACCCCAAACACTCACCAGGCCTGCTCCGCCTTTGCGAGGGGCCACTTGTGGCGACACTTGTGAGCGGTGGTGTTGTCTGGACGCTGAAAAGACTCCAAGTGACTGATGATTGGATAGGGGATCATGATGACGAAGGCTAGCACCCACGTAGCAGCAATCACCCGATAGGCATGGGAGCGGGTCTGCCACACCCGGGACTTCAGGGGGTTACAGATGGCGCTGTAGCGCTCGATCGCTATGGCAACCAGGCTAAATGTGGATATGCTCACTGATATTCCTGTAGAGAAAACAAAACTGATTATTTAAAGAGTGAGCAAGCATATCTTTTCTTTTGATGAATGAAAAGTTATTACCGCTCCATGCTCAGAATAGACCCGTAATAAAAAAAGTAACAAAAACATGTTTGTTGATGCATGTTCATGTAATATCTGCAATCATAACTGAGAACAAAATGTGGCGCTCTGCGGAGATGTGCTTGCATATGAATATAGCGCGAGACGGGAGCTGGGGATGATTATCTGAGTCTTCGTAGAAGAAATCATGTTGGCCGAGGCCACTGATGTTATCTGCCATCTCCCTCCTGACGGGGCAAGACGGGAAATTACCTCTCTTATCCATGTCCTCGACGAGAAAATCGAGCATACAGACAGTGTGGGTGTGTGTGTGCGTGTGTGTGCGAGTCAGGACCCAGGGGTGCACTATGTTGTGTCTGTACCAATGAGGGCAGCTTTAGAGCAAAGAACAATCAGCCAGCAGCCTCTCCCCGGGGTTTGTCCACTTTTTCCTCAGTGCATCGAGATGACGGTTCTCCTTCATTCACAGGACATGTGCTTTATTTAATCCACATTTTCTATTCAATTTCTCAGATGGCAAGACTTTTACTTGTAAAAGTATTTTTACATTATACTACTGTGGAGATGAGCATGGCTGGTATTCAGCTGCAGGAGAGGGAGAGGTGTGGGGAAGGCTTATGAGAGCAGGGCCAGGTGAGGTGATTGGTTGGCGTTCATTGTCTAATCACTCTCCCTTTACGTGCAGTAGTGTGCTGGACCTGGGCTGGTCCGAAGACAGCGTGATTTCAAATGAGTGCTACAGATAAATGCTGGAGATGGCAGTAATAGAAGAGTCCAACAGTGCCTGGAGTAGCCCCATCCTTCTTGTGGTCAAGAAGGTCTACTTGGTTCGGTGTGGACTATCGCAACGTGAATGGCGTTTCGCAGTTTGATGCCTACCAGATGCCCGAGGTCGACGAGCTCCTGGATCGGTTAGGCACTGTTCGTTTTTTTTACGACAGGATTTGACCAAGGGCTAGTGGCAGATTCCCTTGTCTCTGGAATCTAAGGAAAAAACGTCCTTCTCCACTCCATACGGGTTGTACCAATTTGTTACACTTCTGTTTGGGTTGTTTGGTGCCCCAGCCACCTTCCAGCACCTCATGGACCGGGTGCTGCGTCCGCACGCTGCATGGGCTGCCCCTCACTTGGATGACATTATCATCCATAGTAACAGCTGGGCAGAGCACATGCAGCGGATGGCCGCGGTGCTCGAGTCACTGAGGCAGGCAGGGCTCACTGCCAACCCGAGGAAGGGTGCAGTTGAATGGAGGGAGGTATGGTATCTGGGGGACCACTTGGGCGTCCTCAGGTAGCTAAATCAGCAGCGATTGCAGCCTGCCTGAAGCCCAAGACCAAAAAAGAGGTGAGGCGGTTCTTGGGGCTGGCAGGATACTACTGGCGCTTCATTCCCAACTTTGCGGACCTGACCAGCCCCCAGACAATCTCACTCGTAAAGGTGCTTCAGATCCGGTCCAGAGCAGTGTGAGCTGGTGCTTGAGAGGGTGAAACATGCCCTCTGTGGGGAGCCACTTCTCCACACACCTAATTTCTCTCTCCCGTTTTCCCTGCAGACTGATGCTTTGAACAGGGGGCTGGAGGCCGTGCTGTCCCAGCAGGAACAGGGAGTAGACCGCCCGGTGCTTTACATCAGCTAGAAGCTGTCCGAGAGGGAGTCGAGATATCGCATGGTGGAAAAAGAGTGCTTGGCTATCCGGCTCTCCGGCCTATGTCGGACGGTGGGGGTATGTGGAGGTGGGCATGGCCGGTATTCAGCTGCAGGAGAAGGAGAGGTGTGGGGAAGGCTCATAAGAGCAGGGCCAGGTGAGGTGATTGACACCGCTGGCGCTCATTGTCTAATCACTCTCCCTGTCAGTGCATTAGTGTGCTGATCCTGGGCTGGCTGAGACACACACGGAGAGAGGAGTGGGCCAAGTAGGCTGACGGTGCTGTGGACCGGAGAGCGTGAAAAGAGTCGTGTTGACCTGTAAGTGGAAGCAGCTGGACTTAGGGCGCCGAGGGACCTGAGCAGCCCGAGGCGCACATTGCAAGTTTGAATCTGTGTTAAAAGAGTGTGTGAGCAGCCATATATTAAAGACTGTCAAACGTTACAGCAAGTTGGCATGTCTGTGTTTGTGCTGGGGGAACCCACAGTGGTAGCAGTCTGGCTACAACTACTTACAGTACTTTTACTTAAATGAACATTTTAGGAAATATGCTTATTTGCAGAGAGTTAGATGAGAAGATCAATACCATGCTCTTGTCTGTACAGTCAATATGAAGCTACAGACAGCAGAAGGTTAACTTAGCTTAACATACAGACTGGAAACTGGCAGACTATCGACACATGGATATTTCCCTTGACGGGAACTAGGATAATTACCCTTTACTCACTTAAATGAACCTCCCACAAATGGGGGATATAATGAAAATGGTCTGTGATGCTGTTCAATGGTAATCTACCTTTTGTAAAGTGGTGGACAGGAGGTCAGAGAACTTGTTAACTTCCTGAGTGCTTGCAATTTAGGTTCACAAGTAAAATAAATCAATACAGGAGCTGCATCTGAATGGATGTGAAGAAGCCCATCAGAACAATGGCACGATTGGAACAAAAAGAAGTAATGTCCCATGTATCCAAAGTCTCAATTTACTGCTCACTATAGAGTGAACTATAGAGCGTCTACCAGAGTGACGGACGGGATTCAAGACACTGGTATGTTATTATACTGAATGTACAGAATGATGACAAATGGCCACGCTATTCCCCCTTCTCTCACCCATGAGGTAGGACACTATCTTGCACATGGCGGCTCCAAAGATGAAGTCCTTGAGGATGTTCGGGATGAGGGTGAAGGGCATGCAGAAGATGGCCATCATCAGGTCACTGACAGCGAGCGACAGCAGGAAGGCGTTGGTCACGGTGCGCATGCGCTTATTGACCGTCAGCACCACGATGATCAGCAGGTTGCCAAACACGCTCAGGAAGAAGATGAGTGAGTAGAGCAGGATTAGCAGTGTGTGGTCTTCATCTGGTACAGAGAAAGACAGGAGTAGAGGGTAATGTTAGTGTGAACATGTATGCTCTTCTGAACCACCAGTTCTGTTTTACATGATCATCAATACGATCACGCTATCTTTATTGATCCTGACTGCCTTGAGCCAATAGTGCGACCTCTGTATTGTACTAAAAAAAAGAATATCGGTACAAACTCACTGCTCTGGTCACTTCTTTGTGATATCACACCATAGACTGTATATAAAGATGGATGACATGACAGCTGCCCAAAAGTGAAGCCAAAATATCTTAATCGCCCCCTGGTGGCTGGCTGCAGTATAGGTCATAAGTCCCGCCCCCTCCATGTTAGCGGATGAGACATGGGCCAAACTAAAAAGTCAAAGTACACGTCAAATGAATTTTTCCCAAAGATGGTTTCCTTCATTTTAGGCAGTTCTTATCACTGATGTATGTTCAAGTGTGTGCATTTTTCTGATAAGTTTGGTTTTACCTAGTTATATGATGCTATAAAGAGGGAATGAGACGTCATGATTGGCAGCTATGATTCTCTCGCTAACAAGACGGGACCTCGATACCGCGGTTCCACCGCCCGATCACAACTGGGCAGACTCTGGCTCCAAATGAAGATTTATTTTGGCTTCACTTCTGTACAGTGGGAGGAAGTGGAGACATGTCGTCCATCTTTATATACAATCTATGTATCACACCTGTTTACACCTCATTAATAAATATAATAAAATATTAGAAAAGATGATTGTGGTGAGTCTTGTTGGGCTTTCTTCAACTCAGGTGTTATATTGCACTTGCACCGTCTGGTTGGAGTCGGGTGGCGAATGGTGCATGTTGTGTCATTATGACATTACGAAATAAGAAATAGATTTACATAATTGACATGCTTCCACCCGCTTGTCCAACTAGATATCTACCGTCCCCATCCTGGGACAAAATGAACCTGTTTAGCTTGGTTTGTTTTTGATAGTTGTTGTTGCATAAATGTTACTGCTTGCATGGCAAATCACCAAATAGCTGCGACCAGTGTTGCCAGGTTTGACTCATCATCACTCAATCATCATAATATTGTCATCATAATTGTATAGGCAAACTCAATTATCATTTTGACTTTCACTCTCTGAGCTGCCAATTTATTTAGCTGCTGTGTATCAAATCTGGGTACCAATATTAATATTTTCCATCACCAAAAAATACTGTACAAGCTTACATACTGTAGCCTGCAGCGCAAAGCCTGTCTGTGCCCTGAATCATGAGCAGCTTCACTGGATCATATCCTGTAAAGTCCATGTTGTCTGCTTTCTCACCTCACTCCCTGCTTAGACACTTAGACCTACTGTATCCTGGGGATTAGAGGCACCCATGTGCACCACATCCACAGGACACAAATCACATCACGTGCATAAGCCCAAATTTCATTGGCACAGTTGTAGAGGCATGTGCAACCAGACACACTCGAGCCTTAATCCCCTGAAAATACACCACCAACAGTTCCTTGAAGGCACTGCTAAATTCCATAGACTAAAAATCTGCAACACATCTAGAGAGGTTCTGCTCCCTACAAAACACCAACAAAATATATATGTATAGCTCTCTCCATCTTTTCTTTTCACTCACTTTACCCCCGTTTCTATAAGGCTATTTTTAAAAGTGAATTGTCATATTTCAGGCGGCGTCTCTCCTTGATCTTTACCCCTTTTTCCATCTCAGGAATTTTCTGCGGTTTTGCTTTATTTTTTGGTCCGTTCCCTCTCCTTCTGCTCTCAATTAAAATTTGATAGCTTTCAAAGAAATACAGCAACAGAGCAGCAAAGCCAGCCGCACAGCTCTGTGACTCACATCTGATGACATTTCTATCAAAATGCCTTTAAAAAAAAAAAAGAAGCTATTCAGCTTGTGCAACAGTAAGAGTTGTGTTTTGAACACAGGCCATCTGAATGTTTTACTTGTTAAGAATCAGAGGTTAATTACACAATCATTGATTCATGCTCTCTATCTGATTTGGATATTATTCAAGGACCACGGCCATCACACCTCACTGACTCTGAACATCACAAAAACACAAAACATAATACCCATATTCTCCTTGGCCTGTGTCACATCTGCTTAAAGTAACCATAAACTTGACTCATATTGATTTAAAGTAATCCACCCCGGATGTAAATATAGGAATTGTGCACAGCTGGCTAGGGTACGTTTATCAAAAAGCAGCGTTAAAGGTGCCGTTTGTAGGATCTGGTGGCACACACACTTATAGTCTTCCCATCTAATAACATGAGGCTACACCATCTGTCTCACACACTTCTGAAATAAAAAGCAGTAACCTCTAATATGGTGGGTGTTGTTCTGCTGACAGAACATCAGGGTTTCTTTACCACAACAGGTTTGCAAATGGCAGCAAAGTGTTTAATTTTGTGCTTGTTTGTGCACATGCGTCTGCATGAGCATAATGAAAATGTGCAGACAGAAGAGAGATGAAACAATCTCCCTCTCTCGCCTATAATGAAATATGTTACACTGGCCTCTGCCTAATCGAAGTCAATTAGCTTTTCCGTGTGCTCGCTGGCTGTGCGGAAAACACTGATAACTCCTTCAGCACATTTACCAGTTCCTTCAGGCCAGCGTTTTCAAAAGCTGCTCTTGCTCATGTGTGTAGGAAGCATTTACATTAATCACCTTGCTCACCAATGCTCTACGGCCAATGTGCCGCACAGATAGGTACTGTCTGCTCCGTCCGGTGGGCGGTGCTTGGTTTTGGCTCGACTGTTTTCAACATGTATAAATATAGTGAGCTCATCGGCAAAAGTAAAAAACACTTCGGACTCGGGTCATTCTCTCAGCGCCGTTAATTACGTCACTGCTGTCGCACAATTAAAACGTGACAGGTCAACGTCTGCTGGTCCATCCATAATAAATACCTACATATATTTTTGCTTATATATTTTGTTGAGTTGCCCCTTAGCGAAATGCTCTGAGTGAATTTAGGTCCCCCCTGTTAAGCAGTGATGCAGCCTATATGTCTTGGGATTTTAATTTGAAAGGTAAGAACGGAAGGAGTAAAGCGGTTGTCAATGAGAGCGAAGCAGGTGGACCCAAATGCAGGAGATTACAGGCAACAGGAAATAATTTTAATTCAATATCCGGTGATGGCAAGGCAGAACATCTCACGACAAAATCAAGGATCCAACAGAGACTGAACTGAAAACCAGAACTTAAATACAAACTGATCTGACGAGAGGATGAAGTGCAGGTGGAGAGATGTGTGGAGAAGCTGCAGGTGAGGGGAATGAGGTCATTGGGCCGAGGAATGGGCAGGGCTCTGATTGGCTGGGGAAAAAGTCTGTGATACATTCAAAGGGTAGCCTATAACAATTCTTACTGTACATTCGGACAGCACTAACAGATGGTGAACTCACTATGTAGTCCACTATATAGTGAGTAGTGAGTGATTTCGGACACAGCCTTTCTCATTTCACAGCTGAACACTTCACTGAAATATGTTTCTGAAAACATTTGAGGCGAGAAATAGGCATTACAGTAACAGAATCTCGATTCTGATCAGCGCTGCTTAGTTTAACAGTTGGATCAGAGTTCGCCGGTTTCGCGAGCAGTGACTGACAGCTGCCCAGAGATTGCTCGGCTCTGATTGGTTGTTTTTGTTCGGACGTGTTGAAATCTTGCAAATGTCATTAAGAGCACCAGGAGGACATAGAGGAACATACTTTTTTCTCACAGATTACCTGTCACATGAACTACTATCAGGATAGAGTGACAGTTTTATAAAAATTGCTTTTTATTATATTTGCTCAAAGTTCCTGCAGCTTTAATACATGACTTTGCCCACTGCTGTTTCTGCCAGCCCAAACCTCTGAACCACACCACAATGAAACTAGACTAAGCTGAAAATGCATCATGGAGTTGTTCTCTTACAGTAAAATACTGCATAGACACAATTTTATTTAACACTGAAGCTACTATACTACTACAACTTTATAGGAAAAATCAAGTCATGACAGAAACCAACCAACTGCCCATTTGGCAATGTTTAGTTTGCACTCCGCTCCACTAATTATTTGGAGAACTATTTTTCGTTTAAACAGCCAAATAACAGAAGGGAAGCCCGTAGCACTGGAGGTGTGGGAGCTGGTTTCATGTGTGTGTGTGTGTGTGTGTGTGTGTGTGTGTGTGTGTGTGTGTGTGTGTGTGTGTGTGCAGTGCCCATCCGCTGTGTCTGACCGTTGGCTTTGGCACACGGTCTGCTTTGTTTACAGACTAGCGGCCCAGTGAGCAGGTCCATTAAAACTTTTCCACCTCTTGTGTAACCGCAATTCAAACGTATCATTGCTGTTATTTTACCAGCAATTTAAGTGAAAGGCTGGTGAACAGATTCCCTGCAAACAATAACAATAAAATAATTCAGGTGGAAAGTTATCTGCAGTGGCAGAGACTATTATTAGATATGCGGTGAAATAGTGGATGAATTAATAATGTGGTTCGTACTCCATCCATGAATATTTAAGGTTTCATCTGTTTCTCACATTGAGTATGTCAGACATTATATTGACGATATGAACTGCTCCCCCCCTCCCTCTCTTTCTAATACATATGCAGCGTGTGTCACTTTCTATCCCGGGTGGCCCTCGTGTCACTGCACCTATCAGGGAAAAGCCGGCTCTACTCTTCTAAGACCGAGGTATTGGTAAATGTCACAGCTAGTAGCTAATCCAGCATAGTAAATGTCATCTAAGCCTTGTCACTAAGCCAACTGCACCCCGGAACGGTTGATGGAGGCACCGAACCAAACCACTTTCTGTTGACTGACAGACTATAGCACACGGGCCGCGGAAAGCCCTGGTCACGGCGGTCGGACTACAAAACAACATGCTGGTCGCTTGGCACACAGTGCGGGCAATGTATTAAACACCTCAGCTCTCAAAGCAGTGAGATGAGAGGGGGTGAGCGATGGAGATAGTGAAATATGCACAAACAGGAGAGACGGAGCGCTGAGAGAAGTGGTGGGAGTGAAGAGGGAAATGAAAAGCAGTGGGGGGGTTCTTTTTTTTTTTTTTGTCTAAATTCCTTTTGTGAGGGATAAACTGCTTTGTGTTCAGGAATTGAAAATGGTGGTTCATTCCTGGCAGTGACTGATAACCCCTCCTGTTGCCGTCATCATCGCCTCCAAAGTAATGGCCTCCCTATTGTTGTATGATGGATTGCACTGCAATCAACCAGGAACCTCGATAACAATGAAGGATATTCACCTATTTATCCACCTGTGTACTGTGCAGTCAACAAAGTATGACAGGCTTCCTTTAAAGCCACTATAACTGGGTGTCAAAACATGTGCCATGAAGCACTTAGGGAGTCTGCAACACCTGAACTGCATCCAATGTGAGAACATTTTGAAAGGTGTTTGGGTTTGAGCGATACGTTTCCTCCCAGCAAAGGGCAAGGGTTTTCCTCACTTTGAGGAGTGTTTGCTAACCGTTTGGTGGCTGTGTCAGGGGTGGATGCCAGTATCCATGGTGAATATCTCACAAAGCAGTGATGTATTTCAACACTGAAATGCAGAGG
The DNA here is from genome assembly GCF_043250625.1 of Sebastes fasciatus. Taxonomy (NCBI): domain Eukaryota; kingdom Metazoa; phylum Chordata; class Actinopteri; order Perciformes; family Sebastidae; genus Sebastes; species Sebastes fasciatus. The sequence continues at coordinate 13,980,593 of NC_133808.1, forward strand.
TATCAATAACCCATGGGGCCGACGCATGGGGTACCCCTCTTGCATTACTTTTAATAATAATAATTTCAATATCCGGTGAAGGCAAGGCAGAACGTCTCACAACAAAATCAAGGATCCAACAGAGACTGAACTGAAAACCAGGACTTAAATACAAACTGAGCTGACGAGAGGATGAAGTGCAGGTGGAGAGATGGGCGGAGAAGCTCAGGTGAGAGGAATGAGGTGATTGAGCAGGCGAATGGGCAGGGAGCTGATTGGATGGGGAAAAACACTAGGAACAAGAAAGGAGCTGATTGGTTGGGAAGAACCAACGAGGCTGATTCAGAGCAGGTGTGTAGATGGGCAGAACTCAGGGGGTGTATTCGAAACTGCCTACTACATATACTACTGACGAACGCAGTATAGAGTATACAGTACATACTGCTTTCCTGAGTAGTATGCAGTATGCAACGGTTAAAGTATGCTACGCCAGAGGGTTTAGCCTTTAAACCAGCTCTTAAAGCACTGGACAAAAAAACGAACTCGTACCACTACTGCAATATTATCGGAAAATACAACTTTGATTTACTTGTTTATGTTATGTTTGTTTACTTTATAAGATACTGCATGGTTTAAATAGTTTATTCTAACAGCACATAGTGAAGTAAGACAAACAGGATCATCAACAAAGGGAGAAGGTAAATATAAAACATTGCTCGACAAAACTTACGTTACTCAAACTGCTTTTTCAGTTACAGCAACAAAACAGTGGAATGATATTCCTACAGATATTAGAGTAATGTTCAAAAGGGTCATGCTGTCTCAGCAGGTATTTCTTTCCCTCGCCTCTTCCCTCGCCACTGCCTGCTGCTCTGTAGCCGGTCTGTGAGCGTCACTGGCCGGCCCTCTGGTACGAATGAAAACCTGCAGACTATGTGGGAAGACTATAAGTGGTCCATGGCACATGCTTTGACATCCCTGGTCTGCACCACTCAATCTGCTCCATAAACACAGAGCGTCAGAGTGATGGACGGAGAGAGGAGATGGGAGGAGATGACCGAACGTGGTGGAGAAGTAATCAAACTCTGGAGTGACGGAGTGAGTAATGATGGTGACAGCAGCTGTACAGGGTCAGACATCCTCATTTATTCTCTCTCTAGAAGATGAGAGTGCGGTCCTGTTGGAAGACGCTAAATGGAGAGAAACAAGGTAGCGAAATGCCAAATTGAAGAGAAGTGATAATCTGTGTGGGCGGAATAACATAATAGCGCATCATAAAAATGGATTAAGCTTCCAACTTAACTACGCTGCTGCACTTCTCTTGATCTGTACAGGTGTCCTCAGTGGGTTTGTAATTTTCAACGTCCTGATTTAGCTCAGTGTAACGGGTCATGCTCATGGCAGGGTGCTCAAATGACTCATCACCGGCAGGTGTAGAAGATGTGAGGTAAACATAGGAATGGAGTGAAATCCTCCAGTTAAGAAACTTCTGTCTCTCACTTATGATGTTGAAATGTCAACACTCTCAGCTGCATAATGAAGGTGCTCAATCTGTGTAGTGTCTTCTACGCACACATGTAGCCCACACACACACACGCACACACCTCATCAAGGCATGGAAACTCTGCCGTTTAAGGGATGAAAATAGCAGGTGTTGATTGATAAAATAACAGGCAGAGATAGGACTGAGAGGAAATTGCGAGAGTGGTGACGCACTTTCTTTTTAGTTCACAAATTCAAGTCAAGTCCTTTTTATTAATATAGTCGGTGCAAATCACATATTTGCCTCAGAGGGATTTACAATCTGTACAACATACAACATGCTCAGTGAGAAATATTCAAAGGTATTTGAAGCTTCGCAGAGCACCGTGGCGCGGCAAGGTGACATGTTCTTCTGTCTGTCTGTCTGTCTGTCTGTCTGTCTGTCTGTCTGTCTGTCTGTCTCCATCTCCCCCATTTCATATGTAATAATAATTGATATAATAATGAATTATGTTGTGGGTTTATTCCTTATGGATTCATATATTATTATTACATACTTATATATAAAAAAATAAAAACGAAGCATTCAAATAGTGATTTGGAGGTCGAATACCATGGCAACGGTCGAAGCTTTGAAGCATTCGGGTCAGTCCTACAACACGCAATTCGATTAAAATGCTTAGAAATGTTTATATTATATATAATATAGAAAAATATATTTAAGGAACAGTATGTACGATTTGGCAACATCTAGTGGTGTGGTTGCAGATTGCAACCAACTGAGTACCTCTCTGTTCACTCCTCCCTTTCAATGACTGCGGTAACGTGAGCCGCCGAGGGAGACGAACAGCGTTACCACGGGTTTTGCACTCGGCATGTTACCGCAGTTAGCGGTAGAGAACTACGGTGCCATTCAGGTAACGCTAGAGCCAGTGTTTGATTTGTCCGTTCTGGGCTACTGTAGAAATATGGCGAACTCCGTGAAGAGGACTCGCTCCCTATGTAGATATGAAGGGCTCATTCTAAACTAACGAAAACACAATTCTTAGTTTCAGTTGATTATAGACTAATGAAAACATAGTTAAGAATATCATATTCCATTACTGCTATAGATCTCCTGAAATGTTACACACTGTTCCTTTAAATATTAAAACAGCAGGAAGCAGCAGCAGCACGAACATGTGGCAAAATGAAGCCATGTGACATTTTTGATGAATAAATCCCCTGTGTGGACCGGATTTGATTCCATGTGACTCTCTCTCTCTCTCTCTCTCTCTCTCTCTCTCTCTCTCTCTCTCTCTCTCTCTCTCTCTCTCTCTCTCTGATACCTATTTCACTGTATACACCTGAATGTTCACTCCTGAGATCATTAAGGCTTATCTTCACTTATCTTATTTCTATCAATTTTCCCTTAAAGTAGCCTATAAAGGAAAATAGAACCCAACAACACAGCATTACTTTGAAAAATAGAGTGTGCCACATCAGGACATTATATCCCAATCCCAGTGAATTGAGATTGATTGATGACTAAAATGTTAAATGAACTATAATTGCTTTTTAAAGTTGAATTAATTATGAGCCAAGCAGAGTCTTCTTGGTTTATTTGAGGGGAGTGAAAACCAAGTCAGAGATCATCTGCCCTTCCAGCCTAACATTATCTCAATAACCTTCATTAACAAACCTAACATTATACTGAAGCCAATTTTAAAAGCTCAAATTAATTTTGTTGCAGTCTCCTTGTGGTTACCAGCTGGAGGCAAGTAGGCTACTTAAGTCAGGTCCATATAGCACCTTTCCAAAGCAGAAAGACTTTGTAATTATCCTCTACACTGTTAAGAATTTCCCAGTAAAATAACAATAAAGAACTGGCAGCAGGGTTGCCTTTATGTTACTGTAAAATTAACATTATTATACTGTCACTGAATTTTACAGCTTTGTACTGTTAATGAAAAATACAGTTTGAACTGGTTGTTTTTTTATTAATTTCACAGTGTTTTACAGTTCATTTACTGTTTAAAGATACATTATATAGCTGTTTTTTTTACCTGTCGTTTACATTATCTTACTGATTTGTTTTAATGCACTATTTAGGTTGTATTTTTTACATACATTTTAATAAACATTATATTTTTGCCTAGATGAATAGACTTAGCAGGTTACAGACATAGGAATAGTCACACTAAATACAATTAAAGGCACTTGTTAGGAAAAAGGCTGTAATAGACTTGTTGACACTTTTCCCAAAATGTGTGTCTATAGCTGGCTACAAGCACAGAATGCAAACCATAACAACATGTGAGTGAAGAACAGAGCTAATTCACTGATTTTACAATCATGTACAATGTACAAGCCTCACATGAGCAGATCAGGTCCCAGAATTAAAAAAAATACTGCATGAAACTGTTACTGATGATACTTTAGACAGTTGATCAGCATGATAGTTCAGTTAAAAAACGGCCTATGAGCGTAATTTAACAGGTTTTTAGCAATAACAGGTTAATACTGTTGAAATCCTGCTGTAAATTAACAGCAATTGTTTACAGTATAGGCTGATTAAGTCAGGTCCATATAGCACTTTTCCAAAGCAGAAAGACTTTGTAATGAACCTCCAGGTGATAATGTGGAGTAATCTGTGTGTCCGCTCACCTTTGTGCCCCACACGCTGAGGTATGAGGAGTGTGGACACGTTGCTGCAGGTGATGTTTGAGGTCTCCAAGCTCCGGTTCTGCAGCGCATCACTCTGCGCTCCGACGCACTCCGGGGACGTAAACGTCTCATTTCGCGCATAAAGATCCATGTTTTTGATTTGATTTGATTGCGTCTCAATGTCACAAAAAAAAGTTCAATCCAGACACCTTTTGTCAATTTTCGTTGGAGCCTCTAAAGTGGTAAATTAGACTCTGCATCCATAGTCCTCCACACTTGAAAACCGAGGCAAGTTGTCGCTTTTCAAACCTCTAAAACAAAACAAAAAACAGCAGTTTACTTCTTTTTTTCTTTTTCGTTTATTTGTCCACCTTTGCTGTAGACGTGTCCCTCACTTGGCATCAATCAAGGACCGGCGCGCACCAGGAGAGAGAGGAGGAGCGTGGTGCGCTGCTGTGCCAAATGAAGCGCGTGGAGAGAGCGAGTGAGCGCACAGTGGAGTGGGAGACTGTCATATAGTGTGCGTGTGTGTGTGTATGTGTGTGTATGTGTGTCTGAGGGGTAGACAGCAAAAAAACAAAAAAACGGCCATTGGTCAATTTCTGGACACACGTAAGTGTTGAGCACATTAAATGATTGATTTAAAAATATCATATTTAAAATATTATTTCAACTCATACAGACTTATCCTATGACATATTTTCATGTTTTTTTTATTATAAAGCAGGCTTTAGTCCTATATACATTAGGGGAGAGTGGGGTAAGATGAGCCAATTTTTACTTATGCTGTCCTCGAGGTTAGGAAAAATGAGACAGAAGCAGAATGAAAACTTGAACCTTAAATTCAGGATCTCTCCTCTCAAATGAAATGATCAGCATGCATCCATCACAAAGCTGTCTGGAAAAAATGACCTTCCCAAAAAAAGTGCTCCTGTGGCTCAACTTGCCCCAGGTAAGGGGTAAGTTGATCCGAGTCAGTGGGTAAGTTGAGCCATCGTGGGGTAAACTGAACATCTGAGTTTTTAAGTTTAAACCTCAGTTTGTGTTAACAAACAGTTTCACAGTTATGAACTTGTGAGAACAAACCACCTGTGAGTTTCAAGACCATTGAACAATCAAAATATCATTCAATATTCGACAATATTCCAGTCGTCAAGGTTGCAGTGAAATATGAACTGTTGCTCCCTCCTTGCAGTTCCTCCAGCCTTTTGAGGTTGAGGTAGCTCCTTCAGCACATCACTCAGTGGAAAAGATGCCTCATCCTTTTCCTTGAATACAAAGGTGGGCTTCTCACGTCAAGTGTTCCCCCGGATTCTTCTGAGAAATCTTGCACTCACTTCGTTGCCCTCCAGGCTCTCAACCAAGCCAATGTAATGGTAGCTTCTGCCTTTGGATACAAAGTTTACTATGACAAAGTCACCAACTGACAGATCTGAGATGTCTGATTCACTTCTCTCATCATTAGAACTCTCATGCTCAGAAGTGTCATCAAATGGGATGGCATCACACTCTCCTCAGAACTGCTGTACGCTGTGATTTTCGTCTTGGTCTTTGGTTTGACCTAGGCCTACCTGCTAAACCCTGCTCTTTCCAGTTGTTGGGGACAGGAAGGTTGTTCTTTCTGCCAATTCCAATGCCATTTCACAGCATTTCTTTGGAGTAAGGCCGTGGAACTGTTCAGCCAGCTTCTTGATATGGTCTGCAAGCTCCTTCTCTACCTCCTCTGTGAAGACCCTCTTTGCCTCTGCTGTTCCACTATAACCAACTGTTTTAACTTCCTTTATCTCCCTCTTCTATAAAGGTTAACACATTAAAAAATCAAACCAAGTTGTGTAACACTCAATAGTAATACCATTTTATACATCAGATAATTCATTTGGTTAATTTATGGAGGGGTAAGTTGAGCCAGTGGCTCGGAATAATAGTAGAATATTAGTGAGCCAGTGGCTCAACTTACCCCATAACCTTTGGCTCACTTTGCCCCATAGCTACCATTTTGGAAAAAATGGCCCAGTTTAGCAATTCAGGCTAATCTTTAGCGAAGGGATTAACATGGTGTTATATCTTAGTAAATCACCAACATGTATAATATATTTTTTTAGACCTGGATAAATTTGCTTTGACCTAACATTCATTATTCCTGACATGCAGAAAATTTACTTTGATAGGGAAAAAACTGTTTTTGGTGTAAAAAAGTGCTTACTACTTCTCCCATGTGCTTCACTTCATCACAGCAAGATAGAAATGATGGGTACTTCCTGAATTTATGGTCACATGACAAAACATAATCACAGTTGCCAAGATACAGGGGGTGGGTTAACTTACCCACTGGCTCATTTTACCCCACTCTCCCCTACTGTGAAAATATCGAAACACAGGGAAATACACACAGCCCGTATTCAGAAACTCTGCATTTGAAACAAGCTGTCAGGATTTCTGCCCATTCGTGATGTCACGAATATACAATATTTAGACCCCTTGACACAATTTTTAACATAAACATACTAAATGTGTCCCAGTTTATTCCTGGTTGCAGTGGATGTGAATGTCATCAGCTGACAGGAAGTACACATGGACCCAAGCTGTTGCCTAGCAATGCAATTCTGTTGCAATTCTGTCAAAATGCACTAAAACGGAGCGTTTCAGACAGCGGGTAAATACAGGCATATTCAGGCTGACAGTACGAGGAAAATAAAGGTTTTTTTTAACATTACAGCATGTAAACATGTTCTAGTAGAAACACAAAATACAATTATGAACCTGAAAATGAGCGTAATATGGGACCTTTAAACAACTGCACATGAGGAAGTTGTATTGTTTTTCTCTATATAAATTCCATAAAATGAAAAAGATTCACAATTTTTCCTGTGTGAAAGTTTCCCTGTGTGGATATTAGGAATTATTGATTAATGTAAATATTATTAAATCATTCACAAGGAGAGTTAATTTATTTCTTAAGGTGTAAGAAGAGACAGATTGCATCGTGGGGGGTTAAAAGTAATTAAGGAGTTAAATTAACTGGAAGAAGTAAGTATACAGTAATACTGTGTTTAACAAGTTAATGCCCACCACTATCTGCCATATGTCATCCTATCGGAGTCCAGATAAGATGTCATCTTGTCATATCTTAATGGTGACATACCTTAAGATTTATATCTGCAATTGTACACAGCAAAATCGACAGTGTTAATCCAACACTTAAAGAGTAAATTTTAACACTAAGTCAGTGAACATATCTACAGAGTGTTAAAATAACACTGGACATAGTGTTGAATTTTCAGTCAATTCAACTCTAGAAAGAGTTCATATTTTGCACTACACTACACTGAGAAGTGTTACTCAAGTTTTACACTATGACGAAAATAACACTCATAGTGTTATTTATAGTTGACACTGAATTTTTAAGTGTTAATCAGAATTAACTCTTATTAATTTACTCTTCATGAGTGTTAAACCAACTTAACACTAAGTGTTGATTAAGAAATTACTCCAAACAGTGTTGATTTTTGAATGACTCCTGCCAGTGTTAAAACATATTTACTCGTGTACTTACTCCCTTTAAGTGTTATTCTTACCCAACACCAAGTATTACTTGTTCTTTCACAATAAGAGTCCTGATTTTACAAAATACTGGCATCTCATCAGCTACCTCAACACATACAATAAGCTCTTTTCTAATAAAATGCATTCTTCAACAGAATTAGTTTTGAGTGTTTTGCATTTTCTACTTTACCATGTCCACCTGATACTTAAAACAGGTAAAACTAAAAATGTTTGCAGGGGGGAAACAATAAACACCATTATATCCATGTCTTAATACAAATTTATTAAAAATAAAGACATTAATCCTCAGGTCAAATGTAGTTTGAGACGTGCTCACACCAACACGAGCTACATAACAATAAAACTTCACTTTCAGTTTAAGAGATGAAAAGAAAAACAGGGTTCTTAGAAGACATGGTATATTTCAAATTGTAAAATCTTAACTATTTTCTCTTAACAATGAAAAATATTGTTTAAAGTGCATTTCAGAGGATACACATAGAGGATAATTCCAGCTATTTTCAACCCAGAACAAACTTCACTATCATCTGGAATCTACCAACCGATTCATACCAAAATATTATCGAATTGGCCACTGAATGAGTTGTGATGTGAGAGTGCACCTGCCTTCATGTGTGTTTGTGTTGATTTTAGTAATTGGCCAAATTCAGAATTTTTTTTTCCAGTGGTGAGACATATTTGGCTTTAGAAGATTTGACTATATGTTCATACATTATACTGCTGCTGCCAACTCAAGTGCCAAAAAATAAATACATTTTTCATTTGAAACACTATTCAAACATGCTAAAATGGCTTTAAAATATTCCATCTATAACACTATGTGGAGTGCAGTTAGATTTACTATTGGACTTTCAACTTCCCAGAGATTAGTGGGTTTTCTATTCCAGCAGGTGTTCAAATAAAATTTTTAAAAGGAGAGATTTGCCGATTTACAACCTTATCTCAATCTATCCGCATATAGTGTGAAAAACGCCAAACGATGTCGCTGTGCCCCAGAGAATGTCTACAACAAATGCGGGCATTTTTCATACTATATGCAGATAGACTGAGATAGGTTAAAAATTAGCAAATCTCTCCTTTAAGAAAAGTGACAGCTCTAATAGCTGAATTGTAAAGATCTTGGTTGGAATCTATCAGTATGGTGGCAGTTGTCTGTAGGTTGAATAACAATAACTCCTTTTCAACCATCACTAAAATACAACAAACCACCCTTAGGGAAATACAAATGACGACAGAAAATTCCATTAGGAGATATATATGGAAGCAGGATTACCTCAGCCAGACAACCAACAACTTTTGATCTTGCTAAATGGTAATGATCAATAAATTACTTTACTCTGTTATCAAATATTCAAGTTGGGTTTCATAAATTAAATTTCATACAAACAGCCAAATTCCTTAAGGCCATCGCATCCTGCTACCTAGATTACCCCCTAGAGGATACATTGCAAACATCAACATCTTAAATTTTGCCTAAAACGCCACTTAAATGATCCATAAAGGTCCATATGAAAAATCGTCAACTTTGAATTAACACTAAAAACACTGGTCAAGGCAGCATTAGATGGCAATATGGAACTATGAAAAGGGAGGAATCTATTGTTCCATATGCCATTTGAACATCCACTGGTCTGAAGTAGAGCAACTCTTGAACATCAAACACCTTAAGTGCCTGTAATGGCTTAAACACTATTTTAAATGCATGGTAATGTTCATCAAAACAAATGGTTTCTACACCAGAGCCAGTAAGTATTACTTGTTCATCTTTCACAATAAGAGTCCTGATTTTACAAAATACTGGCATCTCATCAGCTACCTCAACACATACCAGGCTGAAGACATCTGAATTACCCATGAGTTTCAGTCATTTCTGCTGCAAGGATGTTAATCATCTGTCGCCGTGAGGAGTCAGTCAGACCTTTCGTCCGGTTGTATTCCTTGACAATAGAGTCTCCATCAGGTTTCTTGGCCAGCGCAGATTCAACCAACTGTGAAACGACAGAAGACAAGACAATATTCACTAAAAATTAAATAATCTTGGAGAGCTGACAGTAAATACACAGGAAAATAATATCAAAAGTGTGCAATCCTCAAAGGAAGCTATCACAACATACATTTTACACATCAACTTACACGTTTGGCATCTTGATCTTCCTTCTGCCGTTTTCTGGAGGGCTGTAATCATCATCTAGAATGACTGTATCATCAGAGTCGCAGGATACAAATTTCAGGATGACCGTATCATCAGGGCGGCAGCCTGAAAGATCCAGCACTGAATTGGTTACGACATCAAGCAGTGGACTGGCGGACGAAGTTGTCCCCTCGGAAGAGCCGGACGAACTTGTTCCCTGGGAATCTACGTGTAGTTCAGGAAAGAGAGGGAAGAGAGAAAAATAAACACCTACCATTTGTCAGTTTATCACAACCTTAACGTGTAACTGAGTCTTATTCAATATTCATTGGACTATGCTGAAAGAAATGGGAATTAAGATAGAAGTTTACTGTTGTCAAATGTGATAGTAAATACACCAGCGTTGGGCTGCTGTGCTACTTCTTCAAAGACGTCTGTATCCACCTCAGTTCCCGTCTCATCATATACTCTGATGCCTTTGGTGACGGGTGGGATGGAGAACTTCAGGAAAGCTTAGGGAAAAAACACAAACAGGGAGTCATACCATATGATACCATACCACCAATCTGATCATGCTGTCTGGCAACTTTCATTAATCATCTTAAAAAAAAGTTGTCCCTAGATACCAGTTAGGTGAGAAACAAACTCAACTAAGCCGACCAATACAAGTCAGCCCTTGATTGCTGTGACCTCTGGAAATGCCCAAAAGGTAGCTTGCCAGAAAGTGAGATATGGAAATTATTTTCAACCAACAGAACAATGACGTGCATCATCAAGGGTGTGACTGATGGCTTACCAGCATTCAAGAATTCCTCCAAGCTCGGTTCACTGATCCTGACATATTTCTGTTCGTTATTGATTTTGTTTTTAATCAACATGATGGTATCTGTAAAAGCAAAACTGAATTTGTGTTATGATCTACAACACAAAGTTACTCTGACAGTAGCATCAGCTCCTGTTGGCATAATCGTATTGTTCGATTTGGGCTTTAAAAATCACAATCAGAATTTGTCTAATTTCAAATTCAAAGTAAGTGTCTGGACTGAGTGGAGTCTCTGAGACGTGACAGCAGAAACCATTTTGACATGTGTGTAAACATAGACTAATGTTAATATTAACTTATCTAAAATGATACTTACCATCACTGGACCACAGCACATAACGGGGATATCTGAAAAAACAAGTAGAACAATTTCATGTAACATTAAAAGGAATACAGGGGAAATAAAGTCAGTTATCTTATATCAGGGAATTACAGAAGACTTGTTGACAATTAAGAACTAGCACAATGCGTTGACATCAGACTCACAGCAATCTGCCATTCTACCTCTTCTACAGTTCTGCTGTGAGACATGATGATATAGCAGGGTTTTACAGCATGGAAGATGTTTTAGTGGTGATCAAAGACAAACCAGGAACACCAAAATGTGTAAAAACAGCCATTTCAATTCTTGATAAACAGTCTCTCAATTCTGATCACAAAATATTGCGTTAATATTAATATCATGCTCCTAAGTAGCAATACGTAAAGTTATTTTTAAATGACATTCTTTGCTTGTGTTCTCTTATATTATGATGAAATCAATCAGCAATCACAACTTAGTGTTTACCCGCCACGTGTTAGCTGTTAGCCCCGGATAGCTTGTTAGCTAGTTAGCTAGTTCAGCCAACTCCCTACACATGCAGTCTTTGTGTTTTACTGTAATCTATGGACATTAATAAGAACACAACTGTCACTGCTCCACATTGCGACTTGCCGACATTACAAGTATAGTTTGACATTAGCTGGTCAGCGTTAATTGGCTTAATGTTGCTGACACATTTTAGCTAGCCTTCCACATGGTCACGTTAGCTCTGTGTAACTCAGTATTTTAAGACACAAAACCAGCTGGAATGTTGAACAACAATATAAAGTTATCCTTAAATGCTGCTTCTGCTGAAATGCTCAAATTTGGTTTAATAAGTGATTAAGAGAAACTTACCTCAGTCTTTCAAGGAGTGCGAAATGGCGCTGAGAACATCTTGGTCCGTTTTGAAATGAGGAGGAGAGAGGAGGAGGAGAGGAGCTCTCCAGAGTACAGAGCGCTCTGGACTCTGGAGGAGCTCTCCAGAGTCCAGAGTGCTCTGTAGAATACACCAGTCTTGTAACTCTGAACACTTTCACCAACACTGGGGTGTATCTTACTCTAGCTGTTGTTGTAATAACTCTGAAAGAGTCCATGGACTTTGACAATGTATATTTTACACCGAACATTTTTAACTCTGAATATTTTCACCTACACTGGAGGGTATGTTACTCCGGCTGTTGTTGTAATGACTCTGAAGGAGTTAATATACTTTGACAAGGCATATTTAACTCTGGAGAATTTGCAGTGTAGAGTGACAAAAATAGCCTTGGTTCTATTGTAAAACTGCAGAGCAATTTAAATTAATGAGATTGGGGAGAATTCGGAGACAAAATTTGAGTAAAGAGAGGAATAAATATGACACAGTGTCAAGGCATTATAATAGGTAATAGGTTAATTGGTAGATGTGAATGTGTGTGAATAGTTGTCTGTCTCTATTAGTTAGCCTGGCGACCTGTCCAAGGTGTAAACATCCTCTCTCCCAATGTGAGCTCGGGTTGTCTCCAACCTATAAGCGAGTATAGCTAATAGATGGATGATGACCTCATGCTCCTATGACTAAAAGCAGCTATAGTGGTTTTACATGCACACCGTCGCCCTCATGTGGTGTGTGAGTGCACTTCCTGTCTTTTGGGTGAATGATCAACACGTTGTTACAGAGCTCTGAGTTTATGTAAACTGTTCTGCAGAATATATAAACACGTGTAACATTCTTGTCTCAAGTCATCCGCCTTTTATTTCATTAAGAAACAAATAGGCTATGATTGATATTAATATGTGTCTAATGGTTCCACCACATCCTTGCTGTGTTTTTGCCATGCGTCGTTTACATTTAAAGGGACTGTTTGTAACTTTTTAAGCATATAAATGTACCGGGTCGGGACACATGCGCGCTCGCATATGCGCGCTCGCGTGTGGCTGAAGTCTCTGCTCCTCTGCCTGCTTGCCTTCACTCATGCGCACTCACTACACACTGCAGTAGAGTTAGTTTAGCTCTGAGAGTATCTGCAGCAGAAATAACTGCTGCAGCTCCTCCAGACCAACAGAGGTTTCCCGTGTCTTGTGAAGTGACGGGGCTCCGCAGCGAGAAACGTTATCACCGGCACCACGGTCGGAGACGGTAACGTTTCTCTTCCTGTAGCGGGGCTGAAGCAGGAAGAGAAACGTTACTGTCTCCGACCGGGTGCCGATGACTCTCTCTCTGTCCAATTTCATCATAATGATATAAATAAATGGACTCTTGTGTCATCTAAAGCAGTGGTTTTCAAAGTGGGGTCCAGGGAACCCCAGCAAAAAGAGGAATCATTTAATTTCTCTATAACGCCATCCATAAGTAAAACAATGACAAAATGTCATAGGTTACTTTCTGTAATAAAATATCTAAAAGCAAGAATCCCATCAGCTGGGACAAAATCTTATCAAATGGGGGTCTGTGTAGGGGTCCCTGACATGAAAAAGTTTGGGAACCGCTGATTTAAAAGGCATGTCAGAAGTGATAGATGTCACTGTGCTTCATGTTTTGGGAAAAGAGAAAATGTTCTTCCTTTACTGTCTTTTGATTGTTTTTATTATCCTTTTAATTTTTTTCTTTTAACTTATACTTTTATATTCTTTTATTAGTTTTTATCTTATGCACTTTGTGCTCTTTTATCTTGCTTTTATATATGTAAAGCACTTTGAATTGCCTTGAAATGTATGAAATGTGCTATATAAATAAACTTGCCTTGCCCTGCCTTCCTCCTCCCCTCCTACTTATAGGAGCACTGATTCGAGTGTTCAGATTGGGCTCACCTGTGCTGTTCAGAGGCAACGTGGCACAGGTGAGCCAGTGGCAGCTCTCAGAGCTGGTCTGTGCAAAACTAATGGCATTTATTAAAGGCTGGTGAGTGTAAAATATTGTTCCGGTTAGAAAAATCCTTTTGTAAAGCCATCATTGACAATCATTTCATCAAGGTTTAAAGATAATGTGTTTTAGTCCAGCTGCACCATTGTGCTGTGTTGGGATGGAGGTGAGTACAGACTCTGTCTCTTCCGTGCCACCGGTACATTAGGGAGGTTGAGATGCCGCTGCTTTCTGAGGCTTGTCACTGCTGTGGCGAGCGGGGACCGGCTGTTTGGCCTCCGAATGCTCAAATGACTCCCCGAGAAAAAAAAAGAAGGGGGTCATTATTTGAAGCGACCCACCTCTAATCTTTCTCCCGGTCTAATTAGCTGTCTCTGGCAGGTCATGTGCAGGGCCACTTACCCCAGATAAACAAGCCGTGTGAGGATGCCAATCAAGATGAGGAGAGAGACTAGTGCTCCCAGTTGAGTGCGGTAATCACAAACTGGCATGACGTGTTGATTACTGATGCTCCACTGCTGATGAAGACAGGTTGGAGATAATCACTTCTCGGGTGGCACTTTACAGCTCGTGTGTATTCTCTGTTGCCACAGGCGTATACTTTGCTGCCGTTACTGTAAACGCCACTAATATTAGTTTTCAGATCAAATAAACAACCGCAGCACTGGAGGATTCAACAATCCAGGCGGTCGGCGTCACGGAAATACATGAAACTCTTATTTTCTTTTCTCTGGCAAACACAAGGTGATGACTGAGAGTAATGGACAGTGAATGCATCAGTGCTAAGCCGAGCTGAAGACAATTTCTGTCTCCTTCCACTCACTTCATCTCTCCTCTGGTTGTAGCTCCCGGACCCCTGGGATCGATTGTTCAAACATGGCTCCAGGCCGGAGTGCGTGGCTACAGGGTTGGAGGTGTGGGTGTGTGTTATCATGGGGGAGCTCAGAGCACCGAACCATCAGCAGTCGTAAGTGCCTGCATGGTCCGGAGGTACATACACCTGTGTGTCTGTGTGCACAAGCGGGGAGACTGACGCCCTCAACCCTGCACGGATTCTGCCATTTCCTGCTGTTGTTTTCAATTTGTGGCAGACAGTCCTGCACCCTCCTGTTTTTTCACCTGAGTGCTGTTTGCGAAAAGATACATGTTCACTGAACTAGATGTGGAGACTAATGCATTTACTCAATTTGCGCTTTTCTTAAAAGGTCCAAGTGTGCAAAATATGGCGACATCTAGCAGTGAGGTTGCAGATTGCAACCTCTCCCGTGTGCTAAGCATGTAGAAGAACTACTATTACTGACCTAAAAACACGAATGGCCCTTTCTAGAGCCAGTTCTAAGAGTAGGTTAGGTCATTTGGAGAATAGCAGAGTGCAGTGGAACAGAAGACAGTTAGTTTAGCTCTGAAAATATAAAATGAATGTACAGTGGAAGTGCACTTTGTGCAGAAATAAATGCTGCAGCTCCTCAAGACCAACAGAGGTTTCCCGTGTATTAACTCCGCAGCGAGTAACGTTATAGATTCTGGCCCAAGCAGGCAAAGTTAGTGGTTTGTCCATTCTGAGCTACTGTAGAAACATGGAAGAATCTGTGAAGAGGACCCGCTCTGTATAAACATCTCATACTAAGGTAACAAAAACACAATGATTCTTATTTTCAGGTGATTATATATTAAGGAAAACATACTTATTATTATTATTATCATTATTATTTTCCATTTCTGCCAATAGATAACCCTAAATGTTACACACTGTTCTTTTAAAGTGGCTATAATCAATATTTCTATGAGACTATATCGAATCACAATGTAAAAGGGATCACTCGTAGTGATGAACCTGCAGAGAATTATCACCTGAATCTGAAGCTCTCCTCGGCCTCACAGAGCGAGTTTCAGCTCATTGTTTTGCTGCCCTGCCCAAAACTTTACTGTTTTGGTTTACTCTCACCGCTCTCATTGCGTCGTTTTCGGCAGATGCTTTTAACAAAGAAGCTCTAAAAACCCACTAAACACAACCTGCTCAGCACCAAATGGTAGACAGAAACAGTTGGCAACTAGCTGGTGAAGATAGTGGAACATTTTGCAGGTAAAGAGCAAAAAGAGGGTGGAGACCAAAAACGGAGCTAAAAGAAAAATTAAAAACATGACACCATGTCAACTTAACAGGTGATGATATGTCGATGTTATGTTCACAGAATGTTTCTGCTGCCTCCAAGTGGCCAAAAAAGTCTGTAATTGCACCTTTTAAAGGTGGAGTGGTGCATTGTTTATATCACCAATTCTATATGCACTGTACAGCATGAGCATGGGGCGACACATTTCTGCAGACTGTAGAAGATGGTAATGGATATCTTTCCACCAACAGTTGCATATCTGTCGATATACATTACCGTTGGTGACGGTAATTCACTGTGAAAGGTAGCAGCATGCCAAAAATTGAAGGATAAAAGTGCCACTAATGCAGGTTTCAAAGCATCGATCAAAAGGCTTTGCAAGTGCTTTATGAGAAAGAAAATGTTTGTTAGGTCTCAGAGATACTCAGAATATGTTTTATGAAAAGTGTAAATTAAACCACATTTTCTAACACGCAAGGATATTTTGCTTGTGTAAAAAATAACAACATACTGTAAAAGTACTTCGTAGTAGTTGGATCAGTGTGGTTGGATACATTCTTACTTTAGTGTTTCCATTTTAAGGAGAGCTGATGCAATTGTCAAGTACCACTGTTGTTAGGTAAAAAACCTGCATCTTCAACTATTGGAAAACAGCTTTATAGTGGTGAATTATTTGTATTACGAGCTAAACAACTTAAAAAGGTTGAAGTTATAGATTTTTCCAAGATGTTCTCCCAGTCTCTCAACTAATCTGAATGCGTTCAAATCAAAATTTTGTCACAAACTGTGTGATGAAGGTTGCCTTTCTCCCTTTTCACTAGGCCCTGTTCCCCAAAATCAACATTGTTTTTGTTATCAGTGCCCCCAGATAGATTGAGATTTCAGCAGTAACTTAGAGATTTTGTATTAAGGGTATGTTCATTATTCTGTGTGGATTTGGATGCTTGCTCGGTTTAGCTCACCCTATACTTACCTGGTCAGGTGGTAGGTTCCAGTTAGGTGAGGCTGAGGAGCTAAAATCCCATTCACTGGAGTAAGATGCAGAAAAAGGAGTTGGCAGCTTGCTCTGAGGCTTCAACTTTCTTTTGTTTGATGTTCTTTTGATTCAGTTTAAATGTATAGTTTTGTTGAATTTCCTTTGAATTTGCACGATACTCCTGCTCATCAACCTGGTTCTCCAACATCCCTTTTTCAAGTTTTCCAGTGTCAAACCACCTCATCTGCCCTTTATATGGGGTGGCGGCGCTACAGACTGGCCCAGGGAATGTGACAAAAACAGAGTCACGCAAGGTTATATGTAAAACCAAACATCATTTATTAAACTAACTCAAATGAACAAAGGAGTGTGTAGATCAGTAATGTCAGCAAATGAATGTAGTGCATGGATGTGTGGCATATGTGCTGTTGAGGTGCTGGAGGTGCAGAACCAAAACAAGGTGATGCCGGGTGGATGAAGCTGTAGAGGACGAGAGAGAGAGACCCTGGAAGGCCCGGGTGAGCTCAACCAAGCTGACGACCCTCCCTTGTTAACTGCCAGCTGAGGTCTGCCCGGGCAGCCTCCAAGACAGGGGGAGGGACGTCACAATTGGTTATGTGAGGATTTCACACAACAATAACAATAATATGAAATTGTGTAGAGTTTAATGTGTAAGTGT
The DNA here is from genome assembly GCF_043250625.1 of Sebastes fasciatus. Taxonomy (NCBI): domain Eukaryota; kingdom Metazoa; phylum Chordata; class Actinopteri; order Perciformes; family Sebastidae; genus Sebastes; species Sebastes fasciatus. The sequence continues at coordinate 13,998,130 of NC_133808.1, forward strand.
AATTATATAGGTGTAATGGCTTAAAAGGCATTAAAAATACTGCTAAAAATAGACAGGAAAGGGGGAGTCAGATTCAAACTTGCCACTGGACACATGGTGTGCCCGCATTACCAGCTGTGCTACCGGGGCACCCCCACTTCATGACAGTTAACTTTGCAAACAGGCCTGTTTGAGGCTATGTTTTATAGAACGACTGCATGTGGCTGCCATTTACGTGAAAGTGATGAAAAGTAAATAAAAAAAATATATATATACAGACCTTAAAGTGTGATTTTTTTGCTTCACCACGAAAACATTGTGTGTATATGTAATTGTTTATTCACATCTAATCAACCTTGACAACATGTAGTGCTCATTCAAGATGGGGGAGCTGCAAAAAGCAGAGTTAACTGTTATTAAGTGGCTCACCTGGTAGAGTCCTTAGCAGCTGTTAATAAGTGCATAATAAATTATGTATTAATGGTTCTTGCTTTACTTCTGGTAGCTGCAAAAAAGCATACTTAACTGTTAATAAATGCATAATAAAGTATGCATTCATCTTAATAAAGCAGCAAAAGGTTTAACAATGACATAACAGGTAAATTAGTTGAACTCAATATATGTGTTAAGAAAGTCACAAGGCTTTAATTAACGTGCTTAAGTATATAAACTGCTAACAAGTTTCTTATAAGTGCTTATAAATGCCTTTTAATCCAACAAATGTATTTATGATGGTATTATTAACACTTCTATAGTCTTATTAACACATAATAATGTCAATATGAATCTTAAGGACTTATAAGGACCTTATTACCTATTAACTAACACAAAAAGACATTAATATAAAGTGTTACCAATTATTTTTTGTTTTAGAAAGGAAAGATCTGCTGATGACTGAGTGGACAATAAAGTTTTGTTATTATTGTGTAAATGAGTTACTCTCTGAGAATAATAGTTTCCCTGGAGGCTGTGAGAAAGGAAGGGTCATATCAGAATCCTGTTGACTGAATTCAGGGCAGAGAAAATAAAAGTCTCGTACAGTAATTAATTAACTTTTACAATTTGCAGACTTGTTTTGCTTGGCTTTGGTTGAGTTTTTGTCACCTTTGTCCCACCCCAAGGACATCAGTATCGTAATAAGCCTTTTATAACCAAAGGACTCTCCCATAGTTACCCACCACAGCAACCATAAACCTGTAAAATTAAACTACACCCTGAACTTTGTAGATGTTGGTCTGAAAATAAATGCCCATTTAGTCCTCTCAGGTTGTTCAAGTAGACTTGACTTCTGTGTCGCATTGACATGGAAAATGTATTTTGTAAGAGACGCACAAAGGTAAACCTTTAACCTGTGATGACATTAAGGTGCGAAGCTTGGAGCTGCCTCTTAGAAAATCTGAGACTAATTTAACAAACTCATTGAACATTTATGTTTATCAAGGCTTTTATAGAGTGTCACTGATGTTTTGTCTCTACACGGTGTCTTAAGTTCCATGTTTTAGGAGAAACATATCATGGAAAACAGAGTACAAAACTCTGTTTTTACTGTTGTTGTTTTAGTTTATACCTTGTATATAAAGATCTAATGAAGTGAATTGTAACATACAGTATAACACAATTCAATTTAACTACAGCCTCCTACTGTAAGTGACCATAAAACTGAATCATCACTTCCCTAAAACAGTTTAACAAAACCGGAACATTACAACCTTCACGAAGGCAGGGTTTATTGCAGGGCTGTTGAATTGGACTGCATCAGTCTTACCTCAGTGCACCAAATAAAAAATAGATGAGCGTACAGGTGTCAAAATATAACAGATGGAACCGACTTTAAGATTTCTCCAAGGTGTATGAATGTAAAAAAAAAACTGAGACGGGTGATTCATTTGATACAATGTTTCCAATTTTAAAAAGGTAAGTTTTATTTTTATATTTCATGTTCAGAAAGTATATGCTTGTTGGTATACCAAGAACACCCAACCCTATATGGTTTTCCTGTTTTTAAGTAGCTTAAAGTAATGCAATCTTGTCAAGAAACGCAGTAGATTTAACTGTGCATACTGATTTTTGTTCCACAAATCAAAACAGATTTATAGAAATATTTGTTTTATGCAAATGAGTACACATGATGCATTTCCCTTGATGTACCTAGTGCTGACTGTGATGTATACGTACCATAATGATTCCTGACATTGCTTAGTGCCACCTGCGTCATGTACCTTTGACCACCAAACGGATGACTTCTTCATGGCATGGTTCCGTCTTCCTTTCTGAGGACAGATCGCACAGGGCCATCGCCTCCTGAGACATTCCTGACACGAGACACTGTTAAATAACTCAGCCTTTAGGCTCACCTTTGGCCCGTCAAAGTCCCTGCAGAGAGAGGGAGGAGGGAAGAGTACAGGTTGAAGATACGTTAGATAACAGCCAAGCAGTGCCAGGTGACCTCCTCCTTTGGACTGGGACACTGAGCAGAAAGGAGCTGGTGAGTTTAATTTCAAAACACTCTAACCGTACATTATATAGTTTTACCTGAGATTTCTGATCACATATAAGTATTTAACGTATAGAGCAGAATGTATTTAAAAGCCAATTTCTGATTACATCAACGGTTATGACACGATGAACAGGCATTGGGAAATAGAAAAAAACATTTATTTTATTTTTTGTAAAATACTGAATAATTGTACTACTTAAGGCCTCTAAAAATAAAGCAAAAGCTGGTCACAAACGGGATAAAGGGTCGCAGGTACATCCCTTCATTTTAAAGGGCCACACAAGCCAAAAAGGTTGGGAACCACTAACATGCAGTACAATATAAATTCTTCTACTATATAGAGGTGGTGGATGAGTGGACCTTTATGAAGGCAGTGAGGTGTGTTTGTATTATCTCAAGTGCAATTCTGATACTGGATCTATTCACCTTTGACATGCCCTCTTGTGGGTGCAGCTTTACAAATTTGTATTGTGCAACCAACTGCTGTTTAAACCCACAGTTTTACTTTAAAGTCTATAGTGGAGATTCCAAAGTTTCCGAAGACATTTACATTTTTGGCATAAAAACAATCTTGGGTTTGAATATTGCACTCAATGTATGCATCATCTAGTTTAAGTCCAGTGTCGGGAAAGTAGATATATCATTTACTGTACATGTGTTTCACTCCTGCATAGTAGGGAAATGTTGTTTTTAAGATTAAGTAATTTAAGGAGAAATATAAGGGGGAAATCAAGGATTTAAGGTTTCAAGGTTAAACTACATGAACTGTAGTAATGTCATTATGCTGCACATCACATGACGGTGCAAGGCTGTTGGAAAATGGCACAAACCACAAATTGTTCGCTGTGTGACACTAACAGAACATACAGTATCCTACAATAACTACGTCAGGCAATAGGCACACACACCTGTCCACATACCAACACACACATCCCTTTACGGCCTTCTCGTATGGAAATAACAGTCTAATAAGAGGATTACGTAGACGTTCCTTACTGCGCATTCAAAGTCCAGGCTGTGTTTTAACGGAGAGTCGTCACTGCAGTCAGCTGTGCCTGCTATTAACCATTAACAGCCACCAGAGTGCTGACATGGAAGATTAACTTCTCATCTGAAGCTATCAGCACTTCTTTGGCTTCTTTAGGTCCAGGCTTATCTGCTATTAAATGACAATGTTTAAAGGGTGACAGAGGAGACAGGAATAGGACAGATTTTTAAAGGTTATAAATAAATCCAATAACTACAGCTACTTCTTTACTGAAGGGTTAGTTTGATAACTTGCAACACAGTCTCACGGCAGTTTGTGTACATAGACACGAATTTCCATTTTTTTTCGTGACGCTCAGCACGACTTTCAACGAAAAAAAATGTCTTGCTTTTTCTTTCGAATGTCCAGTAACGTGACACTCATGTCAATTTCCGCTCTAGTCTTTTTTTTAAAAATTACTTAGTTAGGTTTAGGAATAGATTGACTTAGTTAGGCTTAGGCAACAAACTACTTGGTTAGGTTTAGGTAACAAAACTATTTAGTTAGTTAGTTTTAGGAAAAGATCGCGGTTTGGGTTAAAATAACTCCAGAAGTGCCATAACTTAAGTACGGAAGTTAGGTGATAAATAAATCAACTTTGACTTGTGGTTTCACACAAACACCAATCTCCTGGGCAAAAGTCATGTGTTTTTTGACCGACCATCCACTCCACCATTTATATTTCCCGGTTCAAAATTATGTGGATAACATTCTAATTGTAGAGATAAATGTAATGACTATAAACTGCAAAATGTGTCATAAAGGTGCATTACAAGATCTAATTTTGGATTGTGTGTGCATGTTAAGACATGGCCAGGTACAAGCCGAGGGTGATTTCTCTAACCAAGAGGCCGGGTCATTCATTTGGCTTCTACTTGAGGATGGAGCATGATGAGGAGGGTCACCTGATCCGCTGCCTGGAAATGGGAGGTCCAGCCGAACTGGCTGGCATGAAAGACGGCGATCGCATCCTGCGGGTCAACGGAACATTTGTCGATGGACTGTCCCATTCAGAGGTAAGTAGGATGTGGAATTACCGCAGTGCATTAACTAAATCAATAATAACTCCTAGGTTGATACGGAGCCCAAAAATATGACAAAATGTAGTTGTAGCACCGCCACCTCAAATAAAAGGCAGACGAGGTGGTTTGGCACTGGAGAACTTTAAAAAAGGGATGTTGAAGAACCAGGTTGATAAGCAGGAGCAGTGCAAAAAAGTGGCATTTATTAACAAAACATTTACTGAAACAAAGGGCAAAAATGAAACCATGGTAATTCAACAAAACTACATTTAAACTGAAGCAAAAGAACACCAAACAAAAGAAAGCTGCAGCCTCACAGCAAGCTGCCAACTCCTTTTCCCCCCTTATTCCAGTAAATGGGATTTTATCTCCTCAGCCTCCCCTAACTGGAACCTACCACCCGACCAGGTAAGTATAGGGTGAGCTAAACCGAGCAATCATCTATATTCACACAGAATAATGAACTGACCATTAATACAAGATCTCTAAGTTACTGCTGACATCTCAATCTATTTAGGGGCACTCACACATACCAATGAGCCAATGAGATTAAATGGAGTGTGAAAAGAAATATAACACTTGTCCATCAATCTCCAATCACTTGGTAAAATAAATGAAATTAGAATAATCCATTTTCAGGTCTTGGCATACATTTAATCATTTATCTATTCAATATTTTCCCCATGCAACATTTACTTACGCTGGAAATGTTGCGTTAGGAGAATATAGAATTGATAAATGATTAAATGTGTGTCAAGACCCAAAATAAAATAAAAAGGGCAATTGAAAGCTTTTCTTTTTATTTAGTTTTAATTTATCAACTAATTGGTGGTAAAGAAAAATAAATAAAAAGCTTGTTGTTTTTTTTACCAACTTATTACAGGTTTTTATATTTCTGTTTACGCTCCATTTTAATCATTAAACTAACAGTATTATGTATTGGTGTATCATGTATTTTTTATATTTTTGATAACCTATTTACTCCATTTAGTCAGTTTCGGGGCTCCGTAGGCTGATGGCATTATGCTGTGATCTTTCTTAAAACCCTCCCGCTGTGTATGTGTTCCTCCGGGACAGGTGGTGGAGATGGTGAGAAACGGTGGAGCATCAGTCGCGTTCCACATCCTGGATGAATCTTCCTACGTGAAGGCCAAAGCACAGGGTGTGGACCTGTTAAACCCTGGGAGCACACCGGTTGCCAATGGTGTGGTCAAACAGGCTCTGAAACCCAAACTCTGCTACATGGTTAAGTCCAGCTCAGGCTATGGGTTTTCAGTTCGCTCAGTAAAAGGTGAGCTGAGGAGGCAGGGTTAGGGAATCGCAGTTAAGGACAACTAATACCTTTTTAAAAAGCACTAAATAACGACTTACAAATAAACCTGTTTAATTTATCTACCTATGTGGGGTCGAGCTGGATGATATAAGAGAAAATGTATAAACAGTATAGGTTGTAACTACAGTAATGGCTTTATTAATGGTTAAAAAATAACTAATTCTTTATTGATCAGGAACAAATCATTAATAAGAACAACTTTTGGGTTTGCCAGATTGTGAAATCTGAACTTGGTTAGTATGTATCGTCCTCTAGAATGACATTTTTTTGTCGTACTGCCTTTAGGTCTTTAACTCCTGAGTCTTGCTGACCTCCAGTAGTTTAACTTTTAACCTTGCTACAGTGATGTACAAGTGTACTCCAGGACCTCGTGACATCACTATTGGGTGTGGTTACAGGTGCAACAGAGTATAGTTCTGATTACACCACACCACACCACACCACACCTGACGCGATACAGGCTTGAAACGTTTTTTATATTTTTACACATTCTTCTTCCTGGCGCATACATCACCCACAATGGACTAAAGAGGTCTAGTAAGTTCAATCCATTCTAACTCAATGACACCAGATTTAGTTTTTTAACTTGTAGTCTTCAGCCCCAACAGACGCTGACCCGAGTGACATCACCAGAGGCAATTTATCAGATTTCAAGCAGGTCCCACAAAAGACTTTATACAACATTTTTTCACATATGCAGTAGTAACCCTTCAAGACCTGTAAACAGATTTTGATGTGTAAAATTGGTGGCGTTTGACTTTAATAAAACGTATTTTGGTTGCTCTGCAGTTTTTTTTTACAGAATATTGGAGGTCAGACAGTCCGTTGGTGTCGTGTCTAGATGGTAACCGACAAGTTGTGAAACTCTCGCGAGACGGTTAAGGTTAGGCATTGAGCTTGAATGGTTAAGGTTAAGGCAATTTGTGAGTTATCTTCTAGACCAAAAGGCAAAGCAAGTGCCATATAGGAGGAGGATGAAAACCAGCCAAAGGGATTCGCACAACCTGGCGACCAAAGGATGTTCTTCTTAATGGCTTATATAAAGTATTAGTAAATGCTTAATTAAGGGTACCTTAATTATAAAGTGTTACTATTAGACTGAAGAGAACTGTCTCTGTAATCTCTATGTGTGAATTTGTTTTGCTTTTTTCATATCATCCATAACATCTTTTCTAGATGAGAAGGGTTTGTTCATGACGGAGGTGATCCAAGGAGGTGTGGCTGACAGGGCGGGGGTCAATGTCAACGACCGCCTGCTGGAGGTCAACGGGGAGAACGTAGAAGGCTCCACACACGATCAAGTAGTGGACATGATCAGGCTGGGTGGCAGCAGCATCATGTTCCTGCTGGTTGACGAGGAAACAGACAGGCACTATCAGGGCAAGCGTATGAAGATAGGAGCATGGTTAGCTACCGCCAAGTATCTCCCGCACAAGCCACGCGTCATCGACATGACCAAAGGACCCGACGGCTATGGCTTCCTGCTCAAGGAAGAGACGAACCAAACAGGCAAGACCATATGGTAATATTACAAATAACTGGTGTTTTAAAGCAGAGAGAGATGTTTTTTTTTTAACAGTGTGCTCATTAACTCCATGCAGGGCACTTCATCAAGGACATAGACAGAGGCAGCCCGGGAGAAAGAGCAGGTCTGAAGGAAAGGGACAAACTAATAGCTGTGGACGGTTGCGAGGTGGACGGCTGCAGCCATGAGCAGGTGGTGGACAAGATCAGGCAGAGTGGCAACAAATGCTGCCTCCTGGTAGTGGACAAAGACACGGACCAAATGTATACGCAGGTGAGTCAGGGTGCCACCGTCAAACTTTAATATAGACTGCAGACAATCTATATAATGTCATTGTTGTGTCCCTCAAAGGGGAAAGTGTCTCCCATGCTCTTCTTGGAGGAGATGAGGGACTCCAACTCACCGCCCAGTTACACAGAAGCCCTCAATTTACCCGTTCCTGTCCGACCATCCACACCCGTTCACAGTAAACCGGAAGAGCTGAAGCCTAAACTGTGTAAGATGGCGCAGACCTCAGCTGGCTATGGCTTTCACCTAAACGGCATCCAGGGGGTGAATGGACATTACCTCAAGGAGGTAAGAATTACCCGGCATTTAATCATTTTCAAATGTTCAAATCAAAGTGGTGACACACGCCTTCGTTTCAGGTGGTGAAGGGTGGAGCGGCTGACAGAGCGGGCCTGGAGGACGAAGACATTGTGGTGGAGGTGAACGGAGTAAACGTGGAGCAGAGCAGCCACGACGATGTGGTGGCAATGATCCGCAGCAGCGGCAGCTCTCTGGAGGTGCTGGTGGCTACAAAGAGCGTCTACGAGCAACTCAAAGCCAAAGGAGTGACCGTCACACGCCTGCTCCTCGGAGAAACATCCTATGTCCAGGTCCACACTGCAGACGCTCCAGACGAAGTAGAGAGACACGAGGAGAAGGCCAGGCCTGAAACCCCAACTGAACCAGCAAGAGAGAGGGTGAGTGGTGCTCCTTTAAATGCTCACGGGGAATATTTTCACCAGCTGTGCGGCTCTTGGGATGGACTTGTTGGGTTTGTCGGTCGGTCCACCTCTTTGGTCCAGATTGAAATATCTCAACAACTATTTTATGGATTGCCATGAAATTTTGTCGCATTGTCGTTGTTAGCATGCCGATGTTACCTTTTAGCTTCAAGTACTGCTGCGTGTCACAAGTACAGTCTTACAGAGCCACTAGCATGGCAGCCGTGTGTACTTGCCGCATCATAACTAATGGCTACAATCATTGCAGCCGACAGAGAAAATGTTCAATGTCTAAAATAGTTGTGATTTATTTTTTCCTCTCTCTCTTCTAGACCATATCATCTATATCTCAAGACAGCCTTGATGAGAAACTCTGAGAAGCCACCGAAAGGACACACTCCCTGATTTGGCCTTTTGTCAATCTAATGTTGATCCACCGTTTCTTTCACAATCATCGAAGGGCTTCACAATGTATCCAATTAATACAGAGAGATGCAGGAAAATAAAAGAAAGGACAATATCTATCAATATCTCAACCATGACAGGATAGCTGCATGTATTTAAGGGCTGTGAATACTTTTGTCTTCCTTTGATGCAGACAGTAGATGTACTTCTAGATGAGCAATGATGTGCCTAATGTGTAATGTCTCCAAAATGTCAGATTACCAATGTTACCAAAATATCTCCAGCCTACAGAGCTTAAGCTAACACTATTCATGTTTCCAGTAAATACTGTGGCCTTTCATGTATTTTTTCTGCCTTTATTTAATGTTTTAAAAATTAAACGTTGTTGTTCCCCGGTTCTAAAATAAAAGTAAATGAATTACAATGTTCATGAACACAAATAAATGAAAACATACTGTCTCAATTAAGCTTACTTTTTTATGGGTATTTGTTTCTGTTCCCAATTAAATGACATATTTTGCTTCAGGATGGTGGCATCTTTATCTTTTTCTTCATATAGTCCATTTACACCTCAGTAGGAGAGAAGCAGGGATTTGCTGTGAACAGTACAGCTCCAGTGTGCTCAACTAAAAGAACAGAAAAGATCATTTTGGCCAAAAAAATGAGAATTTAAAGGCAGGGTTGGTAAAGATTTAAGAAACATTTTTTGTTATATTAGTTTAAATTCTCTTTACATCCCGACAGCAATCAATGAATCAAATGCTCTGACTCAAAAAAGAAAAGAATCCAGTATCTGTGGCTGTGACTGTAATAAACCCGTCTAATCATTTCATTCGGCCCAAATGTAATGATTGGAAGGGCTTCCTGCGTGCACTCTGCCCGTGCACTCATTACGCGTCACCAGAGTCTTCCACAAGCTGCTAACTTGACAGCTGTGAGTACTAGATTAAGTGACTTTTGGAGCTAGTGCTGCTAAAAAAATCTAGTGTGCTCTTACTAGTTTCTCAAGATCACCGACCCTGCCTTTAAGAGAACATCTGTTTGCATCTGCAGGTAAAATTAAATTCCTAATAGTAATGATTGTACTCTAAATATCTTTATTCAGAAAGTCCACATTCAAAGTAGTTTCCTAATGTGCTCCAATAGTTCCCCATCGCTCGCATCCAACAATCAGCCATTCCTGATTCAGGAACAGGCAGTCCAGATAATTAAGTCCCACATATAAAAAAACAAACACCTGATTTCTGGATATCCCTAAATTCCAGATTCAAAGTCACCCAGGGGTCAGGAGTCACCTCCAGGTGGGAAGAGATGTAGGGGATCAGAGGGTCATGTGTTTCTCTGGCGACTGCTTGTGGGCGAGATAAAGGAAGAGGATGCTGGACAAGGCGCTGACCAGGAAGATGACGTCAAACCAGCGGTGGTAGAAGTTGAACTGCAGCTCTCCCAGGACCTCTGTCACAATGGAGCGGTACTCCAGCGGCATGCTCATACGCATCAGCAATACGGACGATACAAAATACATCCCCTGGTGGAGTGAGACAGACGGAGAACGTTTTTGGTTGATCTGTTGTTTTTACAGGCTGTGCGCTGTGTTATAAGATAAAGCAACACACTCACCATGATCTGAGCGAGGACGAGCACGATGACATTAGAGGACTTGCTGCTTGATATTGCATAGAAGAACTAAAAACCAAGAAGAATTAAATATTTAGTTAAACAGTATCATAAGAAAAAAATCTTACAGATTTAGTAGCTTCAGGATCAGTAGCCATTTCAACATGTATTATGTGATAGTTTTACCTTAGTGAGGGTGATGAGTAAGCCACGAATGGATGTAACGATTATTATTCCCACCAGGATGAAAGAGATGTGTTGGGACCAAAACTTTACCTGAGAAGGGGAGAAAGAGAACGAAAGAATATGAAAAACAAAGCAATGAAAAGGGAAATTAAGAGCAGGGACAGACAACTGTCAATCTGCATTCATCATTTATTTATTTAAATCTAAACATACTGACATATTTTGTGAGTGTAGGCTATAACGCAATCAAATCATTGTCTACATGGGAAAAGATTGAAAGCGATCATGACCAGGTTTACTGCAGAGAAAGCAGGCAGAGAGATGATAATGGGCCGGCAATTATCTTTACAGGAGGTCATGCAGTTTGGCACGTGACTGTTTCTGCAGGTGTGTGTCTTACATCAAACTGGATGCCCAAGTAGTTCACTGTAATTTCAATACCCCTCGTCACTGGATCCGTCTTTCCAACCCGATCAAACACGATGTTTATTGTGGCCTGTGATGGACAGAAGAGGGATTTTTAAAAATAAGTCAAGGTACTTTTCAAACTGCATTTTAAACAATTAAAAAAACAAAACAAAATGTGATTATGTGTGAGGGAAAGACACAATGGCAGAATACGATTGTGAATGATCTCACCATGAAGATTTTCCAAACACAATAGATGGAAAAGAAGTAGCCGAGGAAGTTGAAGTATTTCCCCTGGAATGTCCTGGAGTACTCAATCCGCTCCTAAAGATAAGGAAAGGTGGTGGTAAAGAATTAGCAGACCATTTTATCACATGTAGGCAAAAGGGGTCAATAAAATGGGCGTAGTGTGTATAGATAAAAGTAATGTCAGGCACTGCTTTGAGTGAAAACCAGTGATATAAATGATATGGGCAGCTTCAGGGGACGTTTTCATCTGAACTGTATGAACCATGTGATAAGCCAAGAGCAGACCTGACAGCATGCCATCAAAGTTTATCTTTTATTTATTTTATTTTTATCGGTTCCTGTGATGTAATACTGCATGTGATGATATATAGTGGCAATAAGGCCTATGTGTCTCCCAGGGATCTGCTTTTATTACCTCGCGGTTAGACTACTTTAATTCTTCGTATGTGAGTGTAGAACAGTCGTCTCTTCGCCGGCTGCAGTTAGTACAAAATGCAGATGATCGCCTTCTCATTGTAAAAAGAAAAGTTGATCACATATCACCAGTTCTGGCCTTCCTCCACTGGCTCCCTGTCCGCTTATGGATGGATTTTAAGATTTTATTGCTTGTTTTTAAGGTTTTAAATGGGCTGGCAACACCTGATCTAGCAGAACTATTGCACCTTCATACTCCAGTTAGAGCACTGAGGTCAACCAATGAGATGCTCCTGATATCCCCAGAACTAGACTCAAAAACAGAGGCGACCGAGCCCTAATCTCTGGAACGGTTTACCTTTTCATATTAAAACAGCTCAGACCACAGAATCATTTAAGTCGCTGCTGAAGACTCACCTCTTCTCGCTGGCGTTTGACTAAGTTCTTCTTAAGTATCTTCTGTTGTGCTGCAACTCTTTTACTGCTATTATGTGCTTATTATCTTTATTGTTTTACTATGTTCTTATTGTTGCTTGCTTGCTCTATTCATTTTTTTTATGGATATGTTCAGCACTTTTTATATGTGCTTTATAAATGAAGTCTGACTTGACTTGAATAAACCTGGCTCAAGTTACAGAAGGGTAAATTCTGGGCATTTTGTACAGAAACTGATTTGTGTTTGTGTTACAGATGTTTTAAGTAATGTTGGTGTGATGTGTCAGAATTATATTTAATAAATGTATACAGTAGGTTTGGTGTGATTGAATCAGCATATTATTGATATTACCATTTCATCAAATGACTGTGTGTAACGTGAAAGGAGTAGTAGAGAGCTGTAGTAGAGCTAAAATTCCAGTAAATACTGGACATAAGTTCATCAGGTGCACAGAACTACTACTCCATTGAGACATAATTATTGATTTGTGATATGAGTGTGTGATCATACTCAATTGTGTGCCAACACCTTAGCCGTAACAACTTTATAGTTAGGTGTATCTAAAGGCAGCTGTAAGGTCAGGGTAAAGGTCTGTAAAAATTGCCAGACATTGCTCAACATATGCTCGTAACTAGCTCTGTAATCTCTGACTAGCCCATGCCTCCCTCAGCAGCACTGCCCACCACACTGCCTTAATGATCAACTGAGAGGGTGGGGGAGGGACAAACTACCAACACAAGAGGTGCACAAAAACTGAAGGGAAACACAAACAAGCATCCACACCTGTACCCAGGTTAACAGCTGATAAAGCCCCAAACTGGTAAGATTCAGCAATCGAGAATTTGTTTTAGGGGGATGGGCCTTTGTTGACTGATTCCCAGAAAGGACAGACAGTCCTTGGCAGTCAAAGAAACTGCACCACAGATTATACTTTAACTGAGCCTTTGCAGGAGTCATACAATACTAAATAGAGCTATCAACTGTGCAAGTCAAGACACATAAAATAATTAAAAGCATGCTTAAACCTGTTATAGCGGAATCAAGCTGTGAACACAACATTGACATATCATCACCTGTTGATATGGCAAACTTGTTAGCAAACGGTTATTATTTATATGTCTAGTAGTTATGGAGCAACATTATCATTCATTTGGAGTCATATTTCTGTCCACCTGATGAATGTAAGTCCAATAATCACTCTCCTTTTAGCTTTGTTTGTGGTCTCTAGCAACTCCTGAGGGAAATATCTGGCTCTTTAGCTGAAAACAGCTGCCTGTTACAGCCTAAAACAACATTATGAGAGCGGTGAGAGAAAACCAAAACAGTCAAGTTGTTGGCCAGTCAGCTAGACGATGAGCTAAAACTCACTACTGCTCCATCAAGCCGAGGGGTGTTGCAAACCTGCATCATTCATTTCTTTTAAATCCGAAGCAGTCCATGTCATACGCTAGGAATGTTTATTTGTTACAATCTTAACTTGCAGGGAGTTAACCATATTTTGTTTTAATTTCCACCCGCATAATAGCCTGCATGCTCTTCTGTATTTTTGTTTTTAATTCACTCTTTCTTTCTCCATAGTTAAGTGGACCACAGTGTGCTTGTACGTCCCTGTGTGGGCATGTGCATGTCCATGTGTTACCTTGGTGGCTTGCAGGTCCACAGTCTCAAGAAAGAGTTGCCGACTCAGCTCCTCCAGAGCATCGACCTCCTGCTGGATCAAAGATAAGTCTGGAGCGGAAGAAGTCAAGGCTAACATTTACTACAAATACCCTAGACAATTAGCACATTATTATCTGTTAAAAAATGAAGACATTTTGCAGTCATACTCAATATAAGTATAAAGGATACTTTCGCTGCCTGTTTGTGTTGAGGTAACACTCTTGATCATGCCCCAGAATCCTGTCTGTTTGTTCTGGTCTTCCCCACGCTGGTACATCTGCCTCCGTGTCATGGCAATTCTAAACGCACACACAATCATTTGTTTAATTAATTTTATTTAAAAAATAAATAATAATATGTACATTTTTTTTTACTCACCGTTTCTTCTTGCTGACAATCATGTCCATAGTCTGGAGCAGCCGCCTCTCCAGAGCAAGGATGTCACTGTCTGTTACATTTCTGTGAAAATAATAAAGCAATGGCAGCATGTGTCATGGAAACAGCGATGTGATTCCTGATAGTAATGTCTGATGCATAAGCCAGCCGATTAGACTGTTATCAGGCTATTAAATGTGCGTTATGAGTGCTTACAGATGTGGGTCAGTGGGGGCCTGCAGCACCCATTATTAGGTTTTCACACAAAAACACAGGGCTTTCACCCAGGACGTCGGGTTTCACATCCCACGTGAAACCAAAAATATGTGGTTGTCTTTGTGTTGACAAGTGTTAAGTGTCACTTTCACTTGTGAACCAAAGTTATTTTCAGCCAAAACGTAATGTTTTTCCCTAAATTTAACTAAGTGGTTTTGTTGCCTAACAAACAAAAGCTTTGTAGCAAAGCTACGGTCTCCCCCGCGTCCTCCGACCGCAGCCAACACTGTTTTGCAAGACAGGCTTAACTAGATAGAACTTTGAGGTATGGTGCTTCCGTGTAGTTTGTGTTGGAGTCTGAGTCTGAACAGCGTAGCCACATGCGAGCGCGCATGGAATCCGACCCGGATTGATTTATACGTGTGAGAAGTTAAAAACAGTCCCTTTACGGAGTTGTAGTTTTGTTGTCTAAACCTAAAGAAGCTGTTTTGGTTGTGTTCAAAATGTAACGTATGATGCAGTTTTACAACATGTTGCTTTTAAGTTTTGCTTTCACTTATACAACATAGTAGACCCCTAATGACCCACATCTATGATGCTTATCGCGACCACACGTAAAGCACAATTAATGGCCTGAAAACAGTCAAATCGGGTGCAGCAGCAGACTCAGATTAAAAGGCTGTGCCATACGGCTGCTGAATGTAACTTCAGAGAAAACCCACAGCTGAGCTTACCTGAGGAAATAGGACATGTACGTGTAGGGACAGTTGACCGCACCAAACCCAGACAACAGAGCCATGAGGGTGACTCCGATCACACCAACACGACTGATTAGCTGCTCAATGGACAGGATGCCTAAACAAAACACAACAACAGACTGAAAACACTATTTTTTCACGTCTTTCAACGCTCTTCACAGATGGGCTCTCATATTATGAGGAAAAAAAAGGTATAAAATGAAGCATAAAGGTGCACAGAGAGGAGAAGGATGCACGCTCACCATGTTTTGGACTCAGGATGGGGAACGGGTCTCCCAGCTTCCAGAAGAAATACATGAAGGTAAACCACACCATACAAGCGAACAGGAGCTTCTGTCTCTGCACTATACAGATACAAAGAAAACAGCTTTCTGTGACATATAACAACCCTCAAACAGCATTATTCATTTTTAGTTACAGTATTTTATTTTCAATACCCAGCTATACTTACACAGGCGTATGTTGCTGACAACAAAGTAGCCGATGTAGAAAGGCACCACAAAGATTAGGACCAGCAGTATCACATACAGATTCAGCTTCCAGTGAAAATACCTAGAGCTGTGGCAAAGACATGAGGGTTAAAATAATTAATCTGCAAGAAGCAGCAATAAAACACAGTTATAGTCCACAGAACGTGTACTTACCTGGTACTTAAGGCACCCAGGATCTCAAAGATGATGAGCTCAAACATGGTACATGAAAAGGCAAAAGTGATAGAGAAAACCATCTGGACAACGTACTGTCGCACCTGTCAACAAAAACAGTCAAGACAGTTAGCACAGAGGATTTCCAGTGATTGATGAGCCTCTGTTGTTGAAGTGAAAATGAACTTGTGTTTTTTTTCTTCATTGGAATCATTATTATGTATTTGTAAATGAATGTTTTGCGATACACCGTACCTCATAATCTTTAAACAGCTGCCGCATAAAGAATAACCAGCCAAATCCAAAGAACAGCACCTGTGTTGGATTAAATGGGAATTATTGGGAGGAAGGTGAGATGGGGAAGATTACATCGTCACATTTTTCAAATAGGCACTGCTCGTTACAAAAATACTTTTCCTGTCTGAGTTTTATCAAGCTAACAATTAAGACTAATTGGGAAACAACATTAGCATTGGATCTTTTCTCAAATCTCAAGTCTATGAATTAAGACCTGCAGTGTTTTTGCTGTATGGACATGTCACAGTAGGAAAACACAGGTTTAAATCATTTTAAAAATTGCTGAATTCCATTTAGCTGCTTCAGTTTCAGAGTATAAGTATTGTGAATGCTGGTTCACTGTCACTCTGTCATGGCTTACCAGAACAGAAGCATTGTTAATGTTATTAGTAACACCTGTGCTTTTCCTGCAACATGTTTGGTGTGATAAAAAAGGCCTACTGGTTACACACATTTCTCAATGCTGAGATCACTTTCTCAAAACTCCTCAAACACAATAACAACTTTCTGCTCAGCACAACAGTTAATCCCTCATCCAAAATACACTCATGCAACCAAAGCACTAAATACATTTCTTAGCATGAACTCATTCTACCAACAAGAATATTTTGTCTCTCATAACACAATGACTTAAAAAGTTTTGACAACAGGTATCATTACAATATGTGGCACTATCACCAAGAACAGCACCACTGCACACTGCACATTTCCCCACTGATGAACTAATAAAGGAATATCTTATCTTCTAAAATGAAGTGGTAACATACAGAGTGATGCTGGTGGTTGAGTTTGAGTAAGATGTGGCCCATTAGTACAGACAATAACAAGTTTAATTTAACTGATGTGTGCTGATGTGTGAAGAATCTTCAGTATCGAGTAATGGGTGTGATCAACTGTGGAAACAGTAACATGTTGACTGTTTTCTTTAATGCTTTGAATTTAACTAAAAGACTTAAAGAGTATTAAAACTTGTACACAAGAAGGCTGTAGTTCAAGATGCTCCTCCCAACAGAGCCATTACGTAGATAACATTAATACAACGTGAGTTTACAGCAGTGCTCAGTGAGAGAGATGCACTCAACACTGTGTGGTTAAAGCAGCTCCTGGTTGTTTACCTGAGAGGTGAACATGATGACAGAGTCCACCAGGAACGACATGGTGAGGTCTGTAAACAGCCAACAGAAACGGTCCGTACAGCTGTAGCAGGGTCCAGGGTAGTTTCAATCCATGCTGAAGAGGAAAAACTAATCTTGCTTAAAAGGTTTGAGGTGTTTTTGTCGTTAATGAACTCATTTTAGGACCATTTGTTGTTCAGCTGTCAAAGTTACAACGGGAGAACCATGTTGATACGTCATCGAGATGAGTCCGACTCCGACAGACACTTCCGTCGCACAACTGTGACGTATCACGTTAAAATAAAAACAAAACAAGTAAATCTAATTTTTTATAATGTTTTTAAAACATTTTAAATGTATTTTTGATTCATATTAAATAATGAACGTAGTTACTGTACTTTATTTAACTTTGTGAGGATTTTTTGTGGGGCTGTTTTTAATTACCATGGTTACCTGTAGAGCGCGACAAAACACAAACTACTACTTTTCACAACAGCATCACTATTACCACTATTAACACTATTACCACTATTACCACTATTATCACTATTATCACTATTACCACTATTAACACTAATACCACTATTATCACTACTATTATCACTATTACCACTATTACCACTATTAACACTAATACCACTATTATCACTATTACCACTACTATTACCACTATTACCACTATTAACACTAATACCACTATTATCACTACTATTATCACTATTACCACTATTAACACTACTAATACCACTATTACCACTATACCACTATTACCACTATACCACTATTACCACTATTACCACTATTACCACTATTACCACTATTACCACTATTATCACTATTATCACTATTACCACTATTAACACTAATACCACTATTATCACTATTACCACTACTATTACCACTATTAACACTAATACCACTATTATCACTACTATTATCACTATTACCACTATTACCACTATTAACACTAATACCACTATTATCACTATTACCACTACTATTACCACTATTACCACTATTAACACTAATACCACTATTATCACTACTATTATCACTATTACCACTATTAACACTACTAATACCACTATTACCACTATACCACTATTACCACTATACCACTATTACCACTATTACCACTATACCACTATTACCACTATTACCACTATTACCACTAATACCACTATTACCACTATACCACTATTACCACTATTACCACTATTACCACTACTATTACCACTATTACCACTATTACCACTACTATTACCACTATTACCACTATTACCACTATTACCACTATTACCACTACTATTATTACTACTATACTATACTATACTACTATATATATATATATATGAATGATATATGAATGATGTGTTTTTTTATATGTTTTTTCTTTCTTTTCCTCATAACAAATTAAAATAAAATGAAATATGGATAAAACTAAATGGAGAGAAAAATAAATAAAAAAATAAAAATAAATAAAAAAGAAATAACTAAATAGATAAATAAATAAAGAAGACTTTAAAAAAGCCAACATAACTGGGCAAGATCAATATCATGTGACTGTGTGTGTGCACCTGAGAGGGGTGGGGATGGCTGGCTGTCAGTCAGGGTGCAAATCAGATTAAGGCAAGAAGAGATAAAATAAAGTAAAATAAATATAAATAAGTAGATAGAAGTAAAAGAAGCACAAAAAAATCCAAGAGCAAAGCTCTCTTTATACATCCATGGAGCAAAGGAGAAATTTGAGAGAGACGTTTCATTTGCACACAGAAGCAGTGTGGGGTGAAGGCTGAAGCTGGAGGAAATTATATATGCAAGCAACAATATATTTGAGTGCAAGCATACAGTTTGAGTAGAAGCAGAGCTAATCCAAGCACAAGCATTTGCTATTAGAATGTGAGGACGGGGTTTTGAGGGAAAGCAAAGCATTACAAAATGTGAATGTGGAATGAATAAGTCATGCTCTCAAAATGTAAAGACCACTCTCTTGAATAAAGATAGGGGGGAAAAAGCTCCATATTTAGTCAAAAAACATAAATAACAATGGAATCAAACATTCACACTCAACTCTCCACATGCCCCACAAAGCAATACGCACAAAGTGACACTAGGGGGCGCTGGAAACCAAACACTGCGCAGTGGCTTTGCCTGCACTCAGAAGCACACTGCTGCATCCAGTGAACTGGGAAAGTGTGGAGCTGCAGCCGGCTGGTGTTCATTGTGCTGCTGCTGCTGCTCACAATAGAAAACACACGGAGGAGTAAAAATAGTTTCTCGCTTGGTCTGGAGTGATGTTTCAAAAGCCTGCTGGATCATAAGGACTGGAGAAATGTTACAGAGGTAGAACATCTTCAACTGTTGGCTTTTTACCTTTTGCATTAGGACAAGTAGAGGTGAGTGTCTCAGTCTTATGAATGTATAATTAATATGACATAGGGAATAGAAAATCTAGATAATAACTCAGTTCTCTTGATTAACTACAGATTATCTCATTAAATCAGATGGTGGAACTTTTTTATAGGCCTAATTGCTGTATATCTTTAATGTGTAATTGGCTATAATGTTTTTGTATTTATGTATTAAATCCATTGCAAGTGTTTGATTTGAGAATTAGTCAAAATCTGTTCAAATGTTTAAAGAGCTTGAGACCTATACGGATAATTTATTTCTGATCTATTTCTCATATGGACATCTTTACATATTGTACTTTTTTTTTGCATTGCATCCCAGTGAATAGTTTTCTGGACGTTTTTATGCAATCCGATCATAACCAATGTGTTGGACACATGAGTTGAATTGGCTCTGGGAGTATAGGGGAAAAAATAGTTCTTCAGAATGATTCCTGTTTTTGTTGGATCACCAGTTGTATAAATAAAGTCTAGGAGAGTTTGAGTACATGTTGGGTTGGCTATGATAACTTGTGAAATTTGTCCACATCTCAGTACCGTTCTTCCTCCTCCCTGTTAAATGAGCGATGAAGAAGATGATGATCCAGGCCTCCTGTAGGAAAGGTCTGCAGGTGTGTTTCCTCATACTGATGGTGGGAAGACTACAGGGTGAGTCATGCCATGCTAAAAACACATGAACTCATGTCACACCAAAATTATAATGTTGCTTTTATATGTATTGATGGATGTTATTTCAGGCAGGGTAACAGCACCAGAGCGTCTGGAAGCTCCAGTGGAGAAGCCCTTCACTCTGACTTGCAGTGTTTCGAGGGACCGAGGTGAGACTCTGAGTCAGGTGCGTTGGCTGGATGTCCAGAACCAGACCCTGCTGACCTACCAGCCCGGAAACAGAGACAGCGTGAGCGGACAGCAGTATGTGGAGCTCGCCACCTCCCCGAAAGACACCTCGGCCATCACCATCCGCAGGGTGGGCTTCCGTGACGAAGGCTGCTACACCTGCATCTTTGACATGCACCCATCCGGGTCAAAGCAGGGACAGACGTGCCTCACTGTTACCTGTGAGTAATGACAACAGCTTTAAATTCATGAACAAGGATGCAGTTTCTGTAAATAGAAAAACTGCACAGTTTAGACAATATGTAGGCCTGTCTCTAACCCTGAGTGTCCATAGGATCACTCTGGTGTAGTTACGCTTCATGCAGTGTGATGTACAGATACAGTTAACAGATAGTGACCCATCATTTCCTGTCTTTCTACTGTTGAGTCTAACAAAGGCATAACGTACCCCAAAAATACTTTAGAAAAGATTGCCCAGTATATTTATATATGTACTCTACAGCGTAATAATTACATGTTTTCAAGTAAGAACACATCTTTTTAGATATAAGGAGTTTAGATGGTGCCTTTATCAAGATTTAAAATGCGTATCAGTAGAATAAGGTTCTTGCCATGTACTGCAACGACATGCTGGCCAGTTAGAGAGCTAGAAAAGCAGCGATAAAGCAAAAAACAAAACAAGGTGTGGGTCTCTGACATATATTCAACCCCAACAGGAGAGATTCAGATGAAGTTTATTTCGGGGGGTGGGGGGGGCACAAGCCAGGAAGTGACTCTGCTTTTTTGACACAGTTATGAAGGTCATGAACCAGGTGGGAGAAGCAGCCACGTGAGGCCATGTTGAGTATATGATCATGGTGACACACTGAAGGGAGACACATTTGTATCCAGAATCAGACACCTGAATCAAATCTGTTTGATACAGCGTCAGTATCATTCACATCAATCTGTTTTTGAGTTTGAGGAATTATACTCCTTTTAAATTAGATAAATCTGTTGTACTGTAGTGTTAGTAATATAGATTTGCATCCATTTTGCCAACACTTTGTTGACACCTCTTTGGAAGATATCGTCAGTGTCGGTGTGATTACACTGTTGAAATAGCCGTTATCAGTCGCTATAAGCCCTATAGATGTGGGACAATAGGGGTCTACTACACCCACTAGTAGGTTTTATCATTTATTCACATGGTAGATCACCGAATGAAGGTATAACACGACAGTGGCCTCTAGCAACCGTAGTAATTATGACAGGACAGAAGTGGAAGTGAGGCGGTGTAGTATAGACAGTGTAAAACTCCATAAGGGGTGGTGGTTGTGGACGATGGATGGGACACAAAACACAGGGTTTCACCTAGGAGACCAGAGTTTGCATCCCTTGTGAAAACAACAACTTGTAGTTGTCTCCATGTTCGTAGTTATTTTAAGCCAAAAACATGCTTTTCCCTAAACGTAAGTATTTTTTTGCTTAAACCTAAAGAAGTTGTAGTTTTGTTACCTAAACCTAAGAAACCTATTTGTTTGTATTCAAAACGTAACATTTCATTCAGTTTTACAACATGTTTGTGTTGCTTTTAAGTTTCACTTTCATTTTTACAACGTATAGGTGTAGTAGGCCCCTATTGACCCATATCTATGGTGCTTATAGCAACTGATAATGCCTATTTAATGGCCTGATAACAGTCGAATCAGGTGCAACTACAAGTTGGAGGCTGACGCCAACCGTTTTTCCCACTCTACTGTTCGTAATTAAATTTTAAACAATATTACATGACTGATATTGGAAGCTTACCCTTTGCACCCGCCCTTCAAAATTAAACAAAACCAATTCTCCAGTGGACTCCAGGGACAGTTACTCCTCCCTACAAACTCAATATCAATCTGCTATGGAGATTTACTGAGAAAATATGTGCATACAGATGTCCCTAACCACATCTAACCTCTGAACACAAGTTGATGAGCCCGTTGAGGCTCAGTCATGTTAATAAAGAGCTGTGGAGCATTGGGAGGAGGGAGGGCTCATCTTTCTAAGCAGAAACAGCTGTTCCAGATTCCAGCGACTGGTTTCTGTTTGTTCACCTCATGTTTCTGAATATTCAACCTCTGTGTCCCTGTTCCATCATTCTCTCACCGGGCTCTTTTTACTCCCAGCACATGTCACCGTTGAAAGCAACAAGACAGCGGTGAGCGGCAAGAAGGCCTCCCTCTCTTGCTCCTACGGTTTGCCTGAAAAGGTGCAGCAGATCATATGGAGACACACTTCTGCACAGGGAGACTCCACAGAGGTGGCCTCCTTTGCAAAGCGGAGCGACCCCATGATAGAGCCGCCGTTCCAGGGGAGAGTCTGGCTGAGTGCCTCCCTGTCCAACAGTGAGCTCACCATCCAGCCTGTCGCTATCCAGGACGAGGGCTGCTACACCTGCCTGTACAACACACATCCCGACGGGCCCAAGACCTCCACAATTTGCCTCACCACCTTTGGTAAACCCATCATTAATGCTGATTATTTTATATTATGTTTTATAAAAGTATGGCCCACACATACAGAATGGGCGATGAAAACTTGAGGAAGAGCAGGTTATGAACAATATAGTGTACATACTGTTTATCGGTCTTTGCTTGTGATGTTATAAACAGTGACATTTCTCTTTACTGTAGCATTATGCAATGTAGGAATAAGGCTACCGTCTGCCAGGGCTCAGCCAAGGCCTATGGAAAGGAGGCTGGGTCACGGGCCGACACAGGTCTTGGGGTATGGGGTATAACACATGGGCAGTGTAACTGAAGCTGCGGGTCGTGCGTTGCGATTGGCTCAATTTCGGCGAGTGCAGGCCAGATTTTACTGCGCATGTGTTATACCCCCAAAGATATGACGTGTTGATGACACGTGGCCCAGCCTCCTTTCCATAGGCCTTGGGCTCAGCAAGGAAACACTGTCTGTGCACACAAGAGGGATTTTATTCATCTCAGAAAGATAGCCTACCCACCTGATTTGGCTAAATCAGACTACTGAAGCTTCATGACAGCTTCCTGAAGAAAAAAACCCATCCTTTAATCAGAAAATACATCCAAGCTCTTATGGGAGTAAATTTATTAGTTTTTGAGATATCCTTTGATTGGAAATGTTGACCTGTTGGTAACGCTAAATGAAATGTCCAGGGATCAACAAAGTTATTAGAAGTCTTACTGAATGTCTTTACCAAATTACATATAGAGTAAGTCCTACAGTAGACGTAGGAGCTGGGAAGAAAGGATCCCGTGGGGAAAATGAAGGAGACGTGCGTGTGAGCCCGAAAAGACTCAACTTGTACTTTGTGTCTGCAGGAAAGACAGGTACTCCTGGGATTTAGACAGGAATGTTGATCTTTTCTTCCCGATTTGAGCTGCTGAATGTTTTCATGATAAAGCACGGCTAAGCTGTCGGCTGACTCGTTAACACATAAACACAGAACAGTGTGTGTCCATGTGAAGAATGGACCATTGGAAAGAATGATGGAGGCAGGGAGCGAGCTCCTGATGCATGACTGTGTCAGTGTTTGCAGCAGACAGTGATTCCCTCTGTGCTTTGTCTCTCTCTCTCTTTGCTCATTTTCTCCTGCTCCCGTTCTCTCACAGTTATCTCAACAAACAGATGTGCTTTTGTTACAAATTGAACTGTACAATACAGTAGGTGTTTCTAGTAGTGAAGCACAATTAGCATTAATGTTTGATTTTGCTTGCTGTGTACTGCTGCCAACAGTCTTCCTCCCTCATCCCACCCCAGATGATGTGATGCCCCCTCCGTTACTCCCACTCTCACACATGACACGTCCACCAACAGTGATAGCTGAAACACATGAAGGCATGATCTCACAACATTTACAACTTGAGCAAGTCATAAAAATCAAGTGTGTCTTCAAAATGTAACAGAATTAAATTGTTTTAGAAAGCTGCAAAACATCATTCAATTTCTAAAAAGCGTTACTAGGTTTAACAACTTTAAGAGAACCTATTGTGCTTTTGTGCTTTTTCCCTTTCCTTTAGTGTTTTAAATAAGTATATACTGTAAGTCCACGTCAAAGGGAGTTACTCTCCCCCACAGTAACACTGCTCCTGAACGGCCTGAAACGCCTCGCTTGAAGTCCCGCCTTTTCTTCCGTAACGTGGTGATGTCACCAAGTAACACATTTGCATGATACCTGCCTAAGCAGCTAGTTTGGAACGCCCTCAAACAAAGCTAGTTAGAGTGGAGCAAAGCTGGAGCGGAGTCCGAAGAGTTTGGTTCGGCTGACCAATCAGAGCAGACTGGGCTTTTCAGGAGGGGAGGCTCAAACAGAGTGTTTCAGACAGAGGGTGAAAAGAGGTGCTGCCGCACAGCCCGTATGAGAAAAGTAAAGCATTTTTTGAACATTAAAGTTGTTCTAGTAGAAACCTAAAATACAAGTATGCACCTGAAAATAAGCATAGTAGGTCCTCTTTAAACAACATAAATTGCAGGAGCAACAAGAGGGAAGTAGTCAAAATGAGTAACACTAAATTGCACTATAATGCAATTGTCCTGCAAAAGATAAAGTCATCACCCCACAAATAAAGCTGCCAGTGGCCACATTAGGTGTCAGTGGTGGCAGAAGTATACAGATCCTTTACGTAAAGTAGCTAAAACCTGTATTTTCATAATAATGTACATGAATCTGCTGCTGCTTTACGGAGCATTCCAGTGAAAAACTGTGGAATTTAATTTTCGATAAGAGCCAAATTTCACACCAGCTCTGTGCTCGCTGTTATAGAGATTTTTTCCTGTTGTGGTTTGACCCGCCCTGAACTCTTGATACAATCCAGACCGGTGGTGGGTGAAGTTCACCACCTAGAGCTCTGGGAAGATGCAGAAACTATGAGGGCTAAATATCTGTGGCTGAATGTGTTCTTGCCAACAAAAATGTTCTCGGTTCCAGTGCATCACATTCCTCGCTCAGCCTTCGAGAACAGAGAATTGAAAACAGCCAGAGATTTACTTATGGATCTTAAGAGCGTAGGAATTCACATACCGTACCTGATCCAAAGGCTTCAAGGTTTGTCCCGGGTATAAGCTTAGCAATTTGCCCAAAGATGTACAAATACAAACTACACTACAATCTGAATTTTGACCAATTACTGGATTAATATAACATGTTTCATATGCCAGTCCTGCTTAGTGTTATGTGATAACATTTCCAGAGCTTTCTGGCCTGTGTGTTTCACACAGCACAAAAGAACTACAGACGAATACATTATGGCACAGTGCATTTTATATGTGCCATATACATCTACCACAGTGAGACCTTGTTTGTGTGTTGTAATAGATTTTTCTGCATATTTCTCCCAGTGCTGCCCAAACCTCAGGTGAGCTACAAGACCATCTCTCCAGGTGTGATCGAAGCCAACTGCACCTCTTTGTCACGCCCCCCGGCTGAGATAGTGTGGAACGTGGAGAGGGATAACCGCACCATGGGCCCCCCTGTGACGACGCAGCTCCCACAGGGCGATGGGACCACGCTGGTCATCAGTACGCTGACCGTCAAATCAGGGCTGCTGAAGGACGTGTCCATCAAATGCTTGGTGCACCACAAAGGGCTCGAGTCACCGATTGCTGTATCCATGAACACTAAAAGTGAGTTGATACTTTATTTTTTTCTTTGTGAAATTGAATGTATTGGGAGCTATTAGGACAGTGTGTCTCACTTTTACCTTCAGACTATAAAGGAAAAGCAAGTTCTTCTACTTCTATGTCTCAAATGTACAATTTCCCCTGTACAAATATATTAACTAAAAAACAAAATCTGCATTAGTTTTAATGAGGCTAATGATGGGCAGTAGATAAATGGCTTTGGTTTGCTGATAGTTGACCTTGGTGTGATGGGTTAGGAGTGCACACATTATAGAGATCAGATGGTAACACTATAGATTAGATCTCAAATCGAATCAGTGATGGTCCATAAAAGGGACGAAGTGTCCAGCCTAGCACTGGCCGTATAGTACACACACGCATACCAACACGTATCAGGACATTTACTCTGGCTTCTGCAGGGCTTTACACACTGTCGTTTATATATAAACTCAGAAAAAAAAGTTTGGAAATTTGTGTTTGGTCGATTATTTCTCTGTTGTTACAATGCTAATTGGCATTGTATTTTACATTGTTGCAAAGCCTGTTTATTTACCTTATCAATGATGTCCAACTTGTAAGGATCATGCATTTGTGGGATGAGCAGCACAGCTGATTATATGGGTAGCGCCCAAGAAAAATTTGCCAAAATGCTCTGCCAATGGTAAACAGTGTATTCTCCTGTTGGTATTGACTCTTGTTTTGAGTTGTTTGGTGGATTGGATGATTGAACTCTCTATCAGTAACAAGGAACAAACAAGACATATTGGCAATTTTACACTTTATTCATTTAATACACCGTCAGGAGCCTCAGTAGCGGTGGAAGATCCATACGCAGCCACAACAGCCTGGCACCTCCTCCTCATGCTGATTACCAACCTGGTCACACGTTGCTGTGGGATGGCGTTCCATTCCTCAACCTGGATTCATTGCAGGTCAGCCAGCGTGGTTGGAATGGAACGCCATCCCACAGCAACGTGTGATCTTTATTACTGATAGAGAGTTCAATCATCCAATCCACCAAACAACTCAAAACAAGAGTCAATACCAACAGGAGAATACACTGTTTACCATTGGCAGAGCATTTTGGCAAATTTTTCTTGGGCGCTACCCACATAATCAGCTGTGCTGCTCATCCCACAAATGCACGATCCTTACATCATTGTGAAGGTAAATAAACAGGCTTTCTACCGATGTAAAATACAATGCCAATTAGCATTGTAACAACAGAGAAATAATCAACCAAACACAAATTTCCAAATTTATTTTTCCGAGTTTTATTTATAAGGATATGGAAGATAATAAGAGTGCTGATCAGTTCTCTGTTTTTGTCCCTCCTATAGTTGGGACGGCTCTCACCATCCTGATCTCAGTCACTACAGTGGCCGCCCTGCTGGTCATGTCCCTCTGCTTCTGCCTTTGGAAGTGTTTCTTGCGCAAAGAAGGTGAGATCATGTTTGTCAATGTCAAGGTTTATATCACGATTGTGTTACGACCAGTGAATGGAGACCCAAGCGCAGACACTGACACAGGGAGTTATGGTTTAAAGAGAATGGATTTATTTCTGAGGTGGAAGGTGGAGATGGAGGGAGGATGTCCAGAGATTGGCAGGAGGGAATGATGAAGGTATGGGGGGAAACTGCGGAGGGTGGCTGGGTTTGGGTGAAGCAGAGGCGAGGAGGGTGGCTTATGAGCAGGCAGGCAGACGACGAGTGATCTTAGGACACAGGAGAAACGATGAGTGACTGAGCATACAAAAACAAGGACAAATCTCACTGGAATTAACTTAGAGGCCCGAGACGTGGTTCTACCGGTGTAGCAGAAACAACGATCTGGCGATGAGTGGGTGAAGAGCCGGGGTAGATATACTGCAGAGATGAGGAGCTGATGAATGGCAGGTGTGTGTGAGCTGAGGCAGGTGATGAGCTGATTACCAGCAGGTGAGTAGGTAAACTTGGGCCGAAGTAGATGGTAGGCCAAGGAGACACACACACACACACACACACACACACACACACACACACACACACACACACACACACACCTACACACAGAGAGACAAACTGGGGACATGAAGACAAGAGGAGAGGGAACACAGGAGACACACAGGAGTTAACAACGCTGCTCACCATTCACATGATATCATGTTTATGAACATGACAGCCTTTTCAACTTCATTTTTTTTTGCTACCCGCACTCTATCTGCACTTTATTTGCATGTTCAGTCAATAACTTCTGTCTGTGCATGAAGGAAATCAACCATTGTGTTGTTAAGAGTGCAATATGTGTTGTACAGAATTGAGGAAATATCTGCACATCAGAGCTCAAACTGGTGCCTTAATAGACAGGACAACGGAGACAGGATCATGTATTGTACAAGCTCAGACAATGTTACTACTATAAAAGTACACAGTTTTTATTATCCTACGGATGAGACATAATATTTTGCCATACAAGTATGAAACTAGCTACTGAACGTGCAGCTGTGATGTGTCTGAATGTGTTTCTTCAGAGGGCAGTTGAATGGTTTCAAGTTTGTAGGTTTGGGATCTAAAATTGACATGCGTTGATGGTTCTAATTTATAGCATTTTCGTGCTGTCATAGCTGCTCCAAGTCAGATTTGAAATCACATTTTCCTTCCTGGAAAATTTAATTATGAGAAAACATTGAACTTTTAATGCTTTTTCCATTTTGTGTCATTACTCTCCATGTATTTCTTCTCAGCTGATTAATCTCTCAGATGAGACCAGAGGCTGAAAAGAAGAGGCGGTGCTTCTCAGAGCCAATCTTGCAGAATTGTTTCCCTGCAGCATCATCATCATCATCATCATCATCATCCTCATCATCTTGGAACAAAGGGAAGATGTTCTGTTACACCTCTATAGGATGTCAAATACAATCCTATTGTGAACGCCAACTGTACGACGACATTCATCTCTGCTCTTCTGCCTCTGCATCTGACTCTTATATAAGTAAGTCTCCAGGCTGTCCTCACATGAAGTCAATGAGGAAATGTGGAGCGGATCATCTTTTTTCTCCCTGACTCTGTAATTGATTGAGTCGATGGCCACACTCCCTACGACACACAGCAGAGTCACATATGGCAAATTAAAGTACAATATTGCATGTCCTTAAATGCTTTCCTCTGTTTGTCTCTATCTTTTACCTGGTCATTCAAGGATAAGTCTGGGGAAATTATATTTTTTCTTATTCAACAAATCTGTACTGTAGTTTGTGTATTAATCCACAGCTGAAAATAGTCCCCAACAAATGCGCTATTAACCCCGGTTTGAGTAACATCTGCTAAAATCTACAGTGCCCAGCTGTTTTAGGAAATTATTTGGCCTTTTTTTTCACGTTGAAATATGTTCATGCCCTGCTTTTAAAGATACACAACTTAGTTAGTTCCAGCAGCCAAACCAGTATTATAGGAAAGGACAAACACTTCAATCTGACATCATGAAAAAGCATGTAATAGACCCGCCTGTCCACCAGAGGATAGCGTGTCAGTGTCACGTTGTGCCTCGCCGAGGCGTGAGTATTACACATGTGTATTAACGTGCAGTACCAGCAGGGAGCAACAAAACCTCTCACTTAGGTTTAGGCAGCAAAATCGCTTAGTTAGGTTTAGAAAAAAACTTTATGATTGGGCTTGAAAATAAGTTAAATATGTACAGAAACAACGTAACATCTCTACAGAAAACACGTCACAACCGTCATTAACGTAACTTAGAAAACAAAACACCGGTCTCCTGGTTGAAAGTCTTGAGTTAGTTGGACCTACAGTATACACCTCCCTTCTTTTTCCCCTTTTAGTCTACATCATTACATTGCAGTCAGTACAGACTACATGCCATGAAAATGACACGCCTAAAGCAAGAATGTCATTCTTATTACACGCATTTGCCTTGCCCATTATCGTGTCATTCACACGCCTTTGAGTGCAACCGGAGTGAACGCTTTGATAATTTCAGTATTTATATTTTTTGACAATAGTTAAAATACAGAATATGGCCAGCCTGATCCTTTAAATAACATAGCTAATTGAAACTATAAGCTCACCATTAAGGTTTTACTTCTTCTTATACCTCAGCCGAAGGCCTCCATCACTTCTGTGTCTTGTTAAAGCTGGGAGGGGTCTTCATTTTGTTCAACTTAGAGGGCTGCATACTTATGTCTTGTTTGTGTAATATCTATTGCAAACTTTTCTACGTTTCAAAGTCTATTTGTGTGTGTTGTGAGAGTGTGTGTGTGTGTGTGTGTGTGTGTGTGCATATTTGTCAGAGGTTAAATTCCACAGTCAGATAGCTTGAATCAATTCTCTGAGGAAGCATTACTGAAACCTTTTTGGTGCCCCTGAAAGGAATGCATGTCTTGCTGCCTGTCTACATCGTAGAGTCAGGAGAGTTGATGTGTGTGTTGAGATGTGAGTGAGAGTTTACAGGTCGGGGTGCGGAGAGTTGGCTCAGGGGTTTGGTTAAATGCCCACAAGAGCCACGCTGTGTGTTCTTGGAAGAAAAAACAACTAAAACCTGCTCATTTGTACATCGCTCTGGATCAAAGTGGCACCTAAATGCCTAAAATATAATGTTGTGTGGCTTTTTGGATATATCTTATCTTCATGTGTACAGGGGCGTTTTAAAAATGTAAGCTTCATGCTGAAATGATCTTGTATATCAAAGCATGCGATATGAATCTGTCAGTTATCAGCAGAATGACATGCAGGTTATCAGATCTCACACGTATTGCTTCAATTGGGCATATCACATTCCTTAACATTAATGAGAGTTAAGGCAGCATTCCTCCGTCTGTGTAATGTATCACCATGAGCTCAGACATTAGAATAATGTTTCAGAACATTTGTTATAAATAAAATGAAATGTACCATAGTATCCAGCCCTGTAGCAACTACTGTCCCATAAAAGAAGAAGTAAATATGAAATGATGCATTATGACCAACTATGTAAAGTCGATGGAATGAATGCAACAAATAGAATAATAAAAATATAGAAAATTATACATTTCTTGCATCGCTACTCTTTCAGCTTTTTCAGCTCAGCTTTGTACCTCTTAGAAAAAACAAAATTCCTCACTGATGTGCCAAACCTTGCTGCCAGATGCTCATTTTTTGGGGGGCTTTTTCATCCCAAACCAGACAGATTATAATGGATCTCACAGAGCAACAAAAAAAAACACACATGTTGTGCACACACATTCACTCACAGAGCCTGCAGCACATGCCGGATCTGTTCTGATGTATTCATACGCTTTCGGATAACATACAATATTTACTGTATTAGTTATGTTATATATATGTTTGTATTTATAGAGCACCAGTTATGCTCATTTTCAGATGAATACTTGTACTTTGGGTTTCTACTAGAACATGTTTACATGCCTTAATGTTTAAAAAATACTTTATTTTTCTCATACCAGCTGTGCTGCAGCACCTCTTTTCACCCTCTGTTTGAATCCCCATCCCCCACCCTCCTCCCAAAAAGCCCAGTCTGCTCTGATTGGTCAGCTGGCCCACTCTGTTGTGATTGGTCAACCGAACCAAACTCTTCGGACTCCGCTCCAGCTCTGCTCTAACAAGCTTTGTTCGAGGGCGGTGTTATGCAAATGTTTACTTGGTGACATCACCACGTTACGGAAAAAAAGGTGTTTTCTTTTAATTGTTTATTCATAAACATAAATTTAACAATAAAAATCTTATTTTGTTGTTTTGTTGAATGTTGAGCAATATGTGAAACCACTTTCTAATTTGACTAAGAAAAAGGCTATTAAGACACTCAATATATGTAGGTTTTAATATCTTTGTTTAGTGTGATATACCCCTGGCTCTTTTCTTATTGTTAGACTGAATGTGAATTATGTTCTTTTGTTTAATAAAGACAGAAAGTAGAGATAAGTAGACAACTAGTGTAAAACAACATGACTCCATGGGTGGGTTTTCCTCCCGTTCTCCACGATGTTTTTAGTCACCAGCCGCCACTGAAGCAAACGAAACCACTCGCACTCAGTGTGAAGGTGAGCTGATATGAAAGTGATGATATAGGTCTATACCCTGTTGCATGAAACCTCCCAAAGAGCCACTCTATTCCTTTAAAGTGTCCTTGAACAAAACCCTAAAACCCTGCCTGCTCACTGCTTGTTGCAATGTATACAATTTTTACAATGTTCCAGATACATAATCTGTATTTTTAAGGGAGATTTTGGAGTAGGGTCACAAGCATTCAGCACTCCTCTTCACCTTGTCAGATGGTTATTAAGTCGCGGTGCTGCAGAGTCCGCACACTCTGAGTGACCTCAGACTCGATCTAATCAGGCCCATCTCAAACGCTGCCTTCGCACAAGCCTCCATACTCTCCATCTCTCTGCTGCCTGAACCAGGGCTTTGTCCGCCAGAGAAAAACACACAGTTACTGATGTGTGTGTGTGAGAGAGAGACAGAGACTATAAGAGCAGAACTTGTGTGTGGACTGTAACTACCAGACACCGTTGTTCAGAGTTAAAAGAAATTCCACTCAAGAGATAATTTCTCATGATGTTCAGGAATCGTGTGCAGAATGTAAACTACACTTCAACTCTTCACCTCGCTCTCTGGAGTATGCATTCCTAGTGAGTAGGCTATACTGGAAGAAATATAAACGCCAGGTCACATTATTCAGAAGCATTTCAGGACATTTTCCACATGCCACTTCTTAGTGAAAGGATCTTTTGTGAGCATCTGTAAATGGATTACAGCACAAGGAACACTGTGGACACCATATAAAGAAAACTGAATTATCAAGTTTGTCAATATGACACGCTGCATGTCATCAGTATGATGGGCAGTGATGCGATGTGGTCTTATAAGGTGAGCAGGGGGATCCCTGATTTTGTTATATTATGATTGAGAATGAGATTTTTCACATTAAAAACATTTGTATGGTATCTCTGATTTATTAGTTAGTATAACCTAATCAGTCACTCAAAATGTAAATGAATGGCTTTGTTTTGGAATCCAGCCCAGGAATGTCTATATTCAGTGTTAAGGTGACCAAATTGGCGATTTGGTGGAGACCAAGGACATTTAGACATCGGGCGTGAGGTAACCAAAATCAGGGAGAGAGAGCCAGAAACTAACAACAAAAGACTTTATTTAGATGAGTTTCCCCTTTAAAATCATCAAGTGGTGTATCTGCATTAATTATAAAAACAGAGGGAGATGCAAGACATTAACAGCATTGCAACATGCATTTAGTCACTGTAATCATTAACTGAAAGTCAGATAATATCTAAACACAAACAATATACCAGTTAAACATGAGCAGTCATAAAGTGGACAAAGACATAGTATTATCAAAATGATAAACCCTTAAGAATAACTCACTTTAGCTGCACTGGATGAAGGAAACAGGTAGGGCTGGTAGCGGGGCAAACCGAGAAATGTCTATTAGCGCATATAAATGTGTTTTTGATTTTTTTTAAATGTAATTGTGAATGTGTCGAGAAATCACATGAACGAGAAACTCCAAGGCATCCAAGATAAGTCTGAAGGGGTCACAAGATGATTAAGTGTATATGAAATCATTTTTTTCTTCTTTTTTCTACTTTTGTAAATGTTTGCTTGCTTTTTTTCTAGTAAAATACTGGATACTTCCACCTCTTTCTGCGTCTTAAAATCCTTCAAATTGAACAATCTGTTTAGTCAAACTGCTCACAATGTCCACAATAACGCCATAACTTGTGTTGTTGGGTTATAGTTACAGTTTGATTTGTTTTACAAAGCCACCATGGCCTAACTGTAACATATTATTGTCTTTAATATGTTTTTTTTTCTTTTCCATCCTCTCCTCTGTCTTGTTTTACAACTTGTTGAATGCGTGCCAACATAATGATAAGACCAAGGCTCGGACTGCAGTATCTCAGTATGTAAACCGTATGTGATTGAGCAGAGGTGGGACATCTGCTACCACAAATGATGTCAAGAAAACTTTCGATCCCCTCTTTGACTTCCTGCACATTTTAAACCAACCCACACTGGTGTGGTCGATGGGCCAGGTACTGCGTTTCCGCAGGGGGGGGGGTGTTTTTCACAGCCCTCAGTGAAAAACACTGAGGGCTGTGCGTGGAACAGAAAACGTGTGAGATAAAAGAATCGGAAATAAGTTTGCTCATAATGTCATCTCTCAGTATTCTTCCACGAAAAACTATAGGATGAGCTGGCCAAACTATTATTTCTTTAAATTATTCAAATAGTCATCTCAACTGAGAGGAATGCATAAATAAATATCAAGGACATCACATTCATGACCTTTCAAAGAACAAAATGTTTCCACAGTCACACATCAGCTAAGGATTATATTGTAACTCTGGAATTTAAGATATAGACGCCTCCCAAACTTCAGTGTTCGTACTATCAGACAGAAGAATGCACAATAAAGAGAGAGTCTGCACATGAGATATCTACAACCACTGGCTTTTTTTACATAAACCACCAAAGCTTTTGCCAACAAAGTTAAACATGTCAAAAAAGCCCTCCAAGTCACGTAACTGAAATGACTTTAGGGAAAACAACAACTGAAAAAATAACAAGAAATGAATGATAAAAAGCAGCATTTCCTGGAACAAATGAGGGTGAGAGAATAAATTCAAAGCTGCTTCTGGTCTGGTTGATTTAAGATGACTGTACTGTGCATCTGCGTGACCACAAACCTCCTCCGTTCACCTCTTCGCCTGTTCCATGACACCACCACAGGCCTACTTGTGTACATTTTTCCATCCGTGTTTTCATCTGCATGTGTCTATGACCAAAATGTTCAGGAAACAATGATGGCAGCATATCCTGTCTTTTTCTTTTGTTCAGTCGCAGCATGCTGTTCTGTGGCAGGTATCCCAGACTGTCGGTGGTTGACGGTAGAATACACTGCATATAATGACCCTTGACCTCCATCTGCTGTGTTTGCCACAGCAGGCTGGTTCCCATTGGTGGTCATCATGGGAGGTGCTGATGGAGGACTTTCTGCAGTACTTGGAGAGTAGGTGTCATGCAGGGCAAGAATGGAAGGAGCACTCGGACTGGGGAGGTCGGGTAGCATGCGAGTGGGCGTTTCCTATGACGAGATTAAATAAGCCAATAAAATACTCTACTTGACACTATTATGACTCTTGTACAGCTGATTTAAAAGAATAGTTCAACATTATGGAAAACTTCTTAACAAGAGTTAGATGAAGATAGATACACTCTCGTGTTTGTAAGCTAAATAAAACAACCTCACGGTTGTCCAGATTAAAGGTGCAGTGTGTATCTAGCGGTGAGGTTGCAGATCGCAAACAAGTGAAACTTCTCCCGTGTGCCAAGTGTGTAGGAGAACTACGGTGGCCGACGCGAAAACGCAAATGGCCCTATTTGGTTTTTCCGTTCTGGGATACTGTAGAAACATGGCGGCCAGCTCCGTGAAGAGGACCCGCTCCCTACAGTATGTAGATATAAACGTCTCATTCTAAGCTAACAAAAGCAATTCTTATTTTCAGGTGATTACACATTAAAGAAAATATACTTATTAGTATTACATTCTATTTCTGCCAAACCCCCTAAATGCTTTACACATTGTTCCTTTAAACCAACGAGATATATAGCGTGTTAATTAGTATGCTTTAGAGATGCTCTTCTCATCTAACTCTCAGTAAGAAAGTGAGTTATTTCCCAAAATGTCAAACTATTCCTGCATCTCATGCATTACCTGTCCCTTTGTGTGGTTCTGTATTCCTGTGAAGAAGACATAAAACAAATGCTCCATTGTTAGGTGGTAAGATCGAGAAATGTCACAGTAGTTCAGACTGTGAATGCATATTTATGTTCTTACGTTTCCAGCCATAAAAACTCAGAAGGGTTAACACTGTCAGGGTGACAACCAGTAGAGCTATGCTAACAGGGATGATGAAGTAGGGCAGCCAGGACACATCCTCATCACCAGCAGCGCTTGGTAGCTCATCTACAGAAGAAAAACCAGATCAGTAGTTCTTTCTCCACTAAAATGTACGTATATAATTTAACAAATAAAGGCTCTTACCTTTATTATTGTCAGAGTGTGTGTTGGGTAAGTGTTTTACCCCCTGG
This sequence comes from Sebastes fasciatus, assembly GCF_043250625.1. Lineage (NCBI taxonomy): Eukaryota > Metazoa > Chordata > Actinopteri > Perciformes > Sebastidae > Sebastes > Sebastes fasciatus. Next base: position 14,034,254 of record NC_133808.1, read on the forward strand.
TATGAATCTGTAGATTCATAGAAAATATATACAATTAATACCTGAAATTAGACATTTTATATTTATAATTTGGCACTGAGGGAGCAAAAACTGCCTACCTGAAACCGAGATGTTGATGATGTTACTGATCTGCTCATATTTGTCTCCTTTTACGTTACATCTGTACAGGCCGTTGTCGTGAATGGAAATCCGTGTGAAATTCAAATATGAGATCAGTTCATCCTGTGTTGTATTTGTTTCTACATTCTCTGTGTAATTCATCTGTTCACATGTGTTTGTGTGGAGCAGTTTACACCAGGTGACTTTTATTGATTCTCCACAGTGTTTGACAGGACAACTGACACTCAGATTCTGTTGTGGGGCAGTTTCCCATGTCGTGCCTCTCCAGACCATCACCTCAACTTCACATGACGGAATTAAGTCTAAAATGAAAATGAATAAATTCAAAAAATCACCCAAAATCATCCTTTTGTCTTGAATCATTCACATTAGATGAAACATCTTTATTTTGTCTTGCAGCTGTTCATCATTTCAGGAATTAATACCAGATAAAGGAAATGTGTCTCTGTTAATAGCCTACTACGGTGAATTCTGAGAAATACATCTACAGTCTGCTTGTTTATATATTATGTAGTTATTTTCAAAATATGTTAAAACTAATTAAAAAAAAAAACTATGCAATTATCAACCCCTTTATTCCCTAACCTGCCGTCTCCTTCCCTTGTACATACACCGAGGTACCCAATACGTATTGTACTGACACCCCATGCATACTAAATAATGACTCTGTAATTTGCGGGCCGTAATCTAAAATATTACTGTTTTCTCTCGTCCTCTTAATGACTCCAATCTATTCTAAGTGTTCCTTCATGATGTCTTGAAAGCAAAGGAGGAAGTAGTAGGCTACCTAGATATGTTTCTTAGGTAAAAGTAGCAATACCACAGTGAAAAATACTCGGTTACTTAAGTAAATGATGAAAGTATTAGCACCAAAATATACTTAAAGTACCAAAAGTACTCATTATGCAGAATTGCGCATTTCAGAATAATGTATATTATGTTATTCGACTATGATCATTGATGCATTAATGTGTTCATCAGTTTAATTTTGGAGCTGGTAAAGGTGGAGCTAATTTTAAATACCTTATTCTGGAGAGCGTAACCTATAATAATACATCATAATTTACTCTGTGATGTAGTGGAGTATATAAATAAAATAGAAATACTAAGGTAAAGTACAATTACCTCAAAACTGAGTACTTAGTTACATTCCACCATTGCTTGAAATTCACATCACAAGATAAAAGAGTGTTAAGGTTTACCTTGAACTCTCCCATCGATGCAGACAAATGTCAAACAGCAGAACATCAGCAGATAGGTGTACGTTAGTTTATCCATTCTGCCTGATGTGTTCATGACCTGAGACCTCACAGTTTATCTTAAAGTGTATAATGCACAGGCTCATTTCACTTATGACACTCTCACCACTTCCTGTCCTCCCACACATATTCTAAGACCACCCTGCTGCATGTGTTTTTTTTCAGTATTTTGTGACATAACACAGTTAAAGCGGTGCACACACGTGAAACTGCATTTTGTGTCTTTCCAATTTAATTCTGCAATACACGCTTGTTGTAATGGAACAGAGGATCACCTCTGTAACGTGCACAACACAGCAACGTCCTACGTTGTCCTAAAGTGTCGCAGGAGCCTTGGATGAAAAAAAAAAATTAAATATACAATGCTGTTATGTGCCAGGCAGGGGCAAAGTGCCCTCTTATATGTGTTTGTTTTCTTCCCTCCTGCTTTTCTTTCTCTACAATGTCTCTAGAGGCAGGAAAAGCCAACACTAGGATCAGCATTGATTCATGGAGAGACCTTCGTCTGGTCGGCTAACATTACTGCCAAGCAGGTGAAATATAGAGTGATATTGTGGTTTTAGCTGACGTGTGTCGCCTCACTGTGTTGAGTGATGCTCGTTCATGTCTATTTAGAGCGAGCACAAGCGCGAGCCCGACGATGACTACCGTTGACTTAACAGCCACAGGTGTCGTTGTTAACAAGCATTTCTGATTCTTACAAACAGTCCCTTTAACTTATTTTGGACTGAAAAATGTACTTTCATGGCCACCGCCATTTATGACAACGTCAAAAAACACGTCACAACTCCTGGAAACTTACCACTTACGATGTTGTGAATACCACAAGAGGGGGTGGCGTTCACATGGACTCATCTGGTGAACACGGTAAACACGACTCTATTTGAAGGCACCATTACCCTCCAATGACATGTCAAAATGTCTGCTGTGAAAAGGGCCTGTGTAGTGTGTGTGTTTTAATTCAGGCTAACTGACCCGTTAATGTTATTGAGGTTGTCCCCTACAACATTAGTGTGTGTGTGTGTGTGTGTGTGTGTGTGTGTGTGTGTGTGTGTGTGTGTGTTAGAAACAATCGTGCACAGGGAATCAAATTGGCATACAAAAGGCTGTTGTATGGTATCTCTCTCTCTCTCTCTCTCTCTCTCTCTCTCTCTCTCTGGCCTGTGTGCACTCAGATGCAGCAGCTGAGAGATCAGTGAGATCAGTGTCTACTACAGAGTCAACTTTTAGGGTTGCAACAGCGACCAAGCACCTGCTGACAGATACAGTGTGAACATCCAGAGTCTGTGGGCACATCATGGGAAACTGCACTTCAGGGTAGGTAATCATCCTTTTAGATGCACATATAGCAGAGGGCACTCTTACATGTCACAAAGTCATTTTTCAGCAGGTGGTAATTACCTTCTAAAGCTCACCTGGAAGTGCTGCGTATACTGAAAACTTTGAAACAAGAATTAGAAGAAAAAACAAAAATTAGAAGAAAATGCAAGACAATTAAAAAAAAAAATGATTTGAAAGAGCTGGAAGCAGCTTGTTTAAAACATTCAGGTTTAATCTTATTGAATTGTGTGCTCTGTGACAGTGGAAAAAAGTCCTTCTGTGTCATTCATAACAAAGTAATGGCACTCAAAACTTCAGAATCAATTTTGATAAGGCAAACAAGTGTATTTGGGCTATTAGCGCATATTAAATGTTTTTGATTTCTAAAAAATGTAATTGTGAATTTGCTGAAGGTGTGAGTAGACACCTTAACAGAAATTATTAGATCTATGTGGTTCCCAACATACGGGTCAACGCATGTACATTTTTCCATCCATGTTTTCATCTGCATGTGTCTATGACCAAAATGTTCAGGAAACATTGATGGCAGCATATTCTGCAGTGTTTTTATTTTGTTCAGTCACAGCATGTTGTTCTCTGGCCGGTATCCCGGACTGTCGGTAGTTGACGACAGCATACACTGCACGGTCTGACCTTTGACCTCCATCTACTGTGTTTGCCACAGCAGGCTGGTTCCCATTGGTGGTCATCAGGGGAGGTTGTGATGGAGGTCTTTCTGCAGTACTTGGAGTGTAGGTGTCATGCAGGGCAAGAGTGGAAGGAGCACTCGGATTGGGGAGGTCGGGTATCATGTGAGCGGGCATTTCCTATGACGAGATTAAATAAGCCAATAAAATACTCTACTTGACACTATTATGACTCTTGCACATCTGGTTTAACAGTATAGTATCAATCTTCTCATCTAACACTCAGTAAGAAAGCGAGTTATTTCCCAAAATGTCAAACTATTCCTGCATCTCATGCATTACCTGTCCCTTTGTGTGGTTCAGTATTCCTGTGAAGAAGACATAAAACAAATGCTCCATTGTTAGGTGGTAAGATCGAGAAATGTCGCAGTAATTCAGACTGTGAATGCATATTTATGTTCTTACGTTTCCAGCCATACAAACTCAGAAGGGATAACACTGTCAGTGTGCCAACCAGTAGAGTTATGCTACTGATGATGGAGTAGGACAGCCAGGGCACATCCTCATCACCAGCAGCGCTTGGTAGCTCATCTACAGAAGAAAAACCAGATCAGTAGTTCTTTCTCCACTAAAATGTATGTATATAATTTAACAAATAAAGGCTCTTACCTTTATTATTGTCAGAGTGTGTGTTGGGTAAGAGTTTCACCCCCTGGTATGAATCTGTAGATTCATAGAAAATATATACAATTAATACCTGAAATTAGACATTTTATATTTATAATTTGGCACTGAGGGAGCAAAAACTGCCTACCTGAAACCGAGATGTTGATGATGTTACTGATCTGCTCATATTTGTCTCCTTTTACGTTACATCTGTACAGGCCGTTGTCGTGAATGGAAATCCGTGTGAAATTCAAATATGAGATCAGTTCATCCTGTGTTGTATTTGTTTCTACATTCTCTGTGTAATTCATCTGTTCACATGTGTTTGTGTGGAGCAGTTTACACCAGGTGACTTTTATTGATTCTCCACAGTGTTTGACAGGACAACTGACACTCAGATTCTGTTGTGGGGCAGTTTCCCATGTCGTGCCTCTCCAGACGATCACCTCAACTTCACATGACGGAATTAAGTCTAAAATGAAAATGAATAAATTCAAAAAATCACCCAAAATCATCCTTTTGTCTTGAATCATTCACATTAGATGAAACATCTTTATTTTGTCTTGCAGCTGTTCATCATTTCAGGAATTAATACCAGATAAAGGAAATGTGTCTCTGTTAATAGCCTACTACGGTGAATTCTGAGAAATACATCTACAGTCTGCTTGTTTATATATTATGTAGTTATTTTCAAAATATGTTAAAACTAATTAAAAAAAAAAACTATGCAATTATCAACCCCTTTATTCCCTAACCTGCCGTCTCCTTCCCTTGTACATACACCGAGGTACCCAATACGTATTGTACTGACACCCCATGCATACTAAATAATGACTCTGTAATTTGCGGGCCGTAATCTAAAATATTACTGTTTTCTCTCGTCCTCTTAATGACTCCAATCTATTCTAAGTGTTCCTTCATGATGTCTTGAAAGCAAAGGAGGAAGTAGTAGGCTACCTAGATATGTTTCTTAGGTAAAAGTAGCAATACCACAGTGAAAAATACTCGGTTACTTAAGTAAATGATGAAAGTATTAGCACCAAAATATACTTAAAGTACCAAAAGTACTCATTATGCAGAATTGCGCATTTCAGAATAATGTATATTATGTTATTCGACTATGATCATTGATGCATTAATGTGTTCATCAGTTTAATTTTGGAGCTGGTAAAGGTGGAGCTAATTTTAAATACCTTATTCTGGAGAGCGTAACCTATAATAATACATCATAATTTACTCTGTGATGTAGTGGAGTATATAAATAAAATAGAAATACTAAGGTAAAGTACAATTACCTCAAAACTGAGTACTTAGTTACATTCCACCATTGCTTGAAATTCACATCACAAGATAAAAGAGTGTTAAGGTTTACCTTGAACTCTCCCATCGATGCAGACGAATGTCAAACAGCAGAACATCAGCAGATAGGTGTACGTTAGTTTATCCATTCTGCCTGATGTGTTCATGACCTGAGACCTCACAGTTTATCTTAAAGTGTATAATGCACAGGCTCATTTCACTTATGACACTCTCACCACTTCCTGTCCTCCCACATATATTCTAAGACCACCCTGCTGCATGTGTTTTTTTTCAGTATTTCGTGACATAACACAGTTAAAGCGGTGCACACACGTGAAACTGCATTTTGTGTCTTTCCAATTTAATTCTGCAATACACACTTGTTGTAATGGAACAGAGGATCACCTCTGTAACGTGCACAACACAGCAACACTCCTACGTTGTCCTAAAGTGTCGCAGGAGCCTTGGATGAAAAAAAATAATTAAATATACAATGCTGTTATGTGCCAGGCAGGGGCAAAGTGCCCTCTTATATGTGTTTGTTTTCTTCCCTCCTGCTTTTCTTTCTCTACAATGTCTCTAGAGGCAGGAAAAGCCAACACTAGGATCATCAGTGATTCATGGAGAGACCTCCGTCTGGTCAGCTAACATTACTGCCAAGCAGGTGAAATATAGAGTGATATTGTGGTTTTAGCTGACGTGTGTCGCCTCACTGTTTTGAGTGATGCTCGTTCATGTCTATTTAGAGCGAGCACAAGCGCGAGCCCGACAATGACTACCGTTGACTTAACAGCCACAGGTGTCGTTGTTAACAAGCATTTCTGATTCTTACAAACAGTCCCTTTAACTTATTTTGGACTGAAAAATGTACTTTCATGGCCACCGCCATTTATGACAACGTCAAAAAACACGTCACAACTCCTGGAAACTTACCACTTACGATGTTGTGAATACCACAAGAGGGGGTGGCGTTCACATGGACTCATCTGGTGAACACGGTAAACACGACTCTATTTGAAGGCACCATTACCCTCCAATGACATGTCAAAATGTCTGCTGTGAAAAGGGCCTGTGTAGTGTGTGTGTTTTAATTCAGGCTAACTGACCCGTTAATGTTATTGAGGTTGTCCCCTACAACATTAGTGTGTGTGTGTGTGCGTGTGTGTGTGTGTGTGTGTGTGTGTTAGAAACATCGTGCACAGGGAATCAAATTGGCATACAAAAGGCTGTTGTATGGTATCTCTCTCTCTCTCTCTCTCTCTCTCTCTCTCTCTCTCTCTGGCCTGTGTGCACTCAGATGCAGCAGCTGAGAGATCAGTGAGATCAGTGTCTACTACAGAGTCAACTTTTAGGGTTGCAACAGCGACCAAGCACCTGCTGACAGATACAGTGTGAACATCCAGAGTCTGTGGGCACATCATGGGAAACTGCACTTCAGGGTAGGTAATCATCCTTTTAGATGCACATATAGCAGAGGGCACTCTTACATGTCACAAAGTCATTTTTCAGCAGGTGGTAATTACCTTCTAAAGCTCACCTGGAAGTGCTGCGTATACTGAAAACTTTGAAACAAGAATTAGAAGAAAAAACAAAAATTAGAAGAAAATGCAAGACAATTTAAAAAAAAAATGATTTGAAAGAGCTGGAAGCAGCTTGTTTAAAACATTCAGGTTTAATCTTATTGAATTGTGTGCTCTGTGACAGTGGAAAAAAGTCCTTCTGTGTCATTCATAACAAAGTAATGGCACTCAAAACTTCAGAATCAATTTTGATAAGGCAAACAAGTGTATTTGGGCTATTAGCGCATAATAAATGTTTTTGATTTCTAAAAAATGTAATTGTGAATTTGCTGAAGGTGTGAGTAGACACCTTAACAGAAATTATTAGATCTATGTGGTTCCCAACATACGGGTCAACGCATGTACATTTTTCCATCCATGTTTTCATCTGCATGTGTCTATGACCAAAATGTTCAGGAATCATTGATGGCAGCATATTCTGCAGTGTTTTTATTTTGTTCAGTCACAGCATGTTGTTCTCTGGCCGGTATCCCGGACTGTCGGTAGTTGACGACAGCATACACTGCACGGTCTGACCTTTGACCTCCATCTACTGTGTTTGCCACAGCAGGCTGGTTCCCATTGGTGGTCATCAGGGGAGGTTGTGATGGAGGTCTTTCTGCAGTACTTGGAGTGTAGGTGTCATGCAGGGCAAGAGTGGAAGGAGCACTCGGATTGGGGAGGTTGGGTATCATGTGAGCGGGCGTTTCCTATGACGAGATTAAATAAGCCAATAAAATACTCTACTTGACACTATTATGACTCTTGCACATCTGGTTTAACAGTATAGTATCAATCTTCTCATCTAACTCTCAGTAAGAAAGCGAGTTATTTCCCAAAATGTCAAACTATTCCTGCATCTCATGCATTACCTGTCCCTTTGTGTGGTTCAGTATTCCTGTGAAGAAGACATAAAACAAATGCTCCATTGTTAGGTGGTAAGATCGAGAAATGTCGCAGTAATTCAGACTGTGAATGCATATTTATGTTCTTACGTTTCCAGCCATACAAACTCAGAAGGGTTAACACTGTCAGTGTGCCAACCAGTAGAGTTATGCTACTGATGATGGAGTAGGACAGCCAGGGCACATCCTCATCACCAGCAGCACTTGGTAGCTCATCTACAGAAGAAAAAACAGATCAGTAGTTCTTTCTCCACTAAAATGTACGTATATAATTTAACAAATAAAGGCTCTTACCTTTATTATTGTCAGAGTGTGTGTTGGGTAAGAGTTTCACCCCCTGGTATGAATCTGTAGATTCATAGAAAATATATACAATTAATACCTGAAATTAGACATTTTATATTTATAATTTGGCACTGAGGGAGCAAAAACTGCCTACCTGAAACCGAGATGTTGATGATGTTACTGATCTGCTCATATTTGTCTCCTTTTACGTTACATCTGTACAGGCCGTTGTCGTGAATGGAAATCCGTGTGAAATTCAAATATGAGATCAGTTCATCCTGTGTTGTATTTGTTTCTACATTCTCTGTGTAATTCATCTGTTCACATGTGTTTGTGTCGAGCAGTTTACACCAGGTGACTTTTATTGATTCTCCACAGTGTTTGACAGGACAACTGACACTCAGATTCTGTTGTGGGGCAGTTTCCCATGTCGTGCCTCTCCAGACGATCACCTCAACTTCACATGACGCAATTAAGTCTAAAATGAAAATGAATAAATTCAAAAAATCACCCAAAATCATCCTTTTGTCTTGAATCATTCACATTAGATGAAACATCTTTATTTTGTCTTGCAGCTGTTCATCATTTCAGGAATTAATACCAGATAAAGGAAATGTGTCTCTGTTAATAGCCTACTACGGTGAATTCTGAGAAATACATCTACAGTCTGCTTGTTTATATATTATGTAGTTATTTTCAAAATATGTTAAAACTAATTAAAAAAAAAAACTATGCAATTATCAACCCCTTTATTCCCTAACCTGCCGTCTCCTTCCCTTGTACATACACCGAGGTACCCAATACGTATTGTGCTGACACCCCATGCATACTAAATAATGACTCTGTAATTTGCGGGCCGTAATCTAAAATATTACTGTTTTCTCTCGTCCTCTTAATGACTCCAATCTATTCTAAGTGTTCCTTCATGATGTCTTGAAAGCAAAGGAGGAAGTAGTAGGCTACCTAGATATGTTTCTTAGGTAAAAGTAGCAATACCACAGTGAAAAATACTCGGTTACTTAAGTAAATGATGAAAGTATTAGCACCAAAATATACTTAAAGTACCAAAAGTACTCATTATGCAGAATTGCGCATTTCAGAATAATGTATATTATGTTATTCGACTATGATCATTGATGCATTAATGTGTTCATCAGTTTAATTTTGGAGCTGGTAAAGGTGGAGCTAATTTTAAATACCTTATTCTGGAGAGCGTAACCTATAATAATACATCATAATTTACTCTGTGATGTAGTGGAGTATATAAATAAAATAGAAATACTAAGGTAAAGTACAATTACCTCAAAACTGAGTACTTAGTTATATTCCACCATTGCTTGAAATTCACATCACAAGATAAAAGAGTGTTAAGGTTTACCTTGAACTCTCCCATCGATGCAGACGAATGTCAAACAGCAGAATATCAGCAGATAGGTGTACGTTAGTTTATCCATTCTGCCTGATGTGTTCATGACCTGAGACCTCACAGTTTATCTTAAAGTGTATAATGCACAGGCTCATTTCACTTATGACACTCTCACCACTTCCTGTCCTCCCACACATATTCTAAGACCACCCTGCTGCATGTGTTTTTTTTCAGTATTTCGTGACATAACACAGTTAAAGCGGTGCACACACGTGAAACTGCATTTTGTGTCTTTCCAATTTAATTCTGCAATACACGCTTGTTGTAATGGAACAGAGGATCACCTCTGTAACGTGCACAACACAGCAACACTCCTACGTTGTCCTAAAGTGTCGCAGGAGCCTTGGATGAAAAAAAATAATTAAATATACAATGCTGTTATGTGCCAGGCAGGGGCAAAGTGCCCTCTTATATGTGTTTGTTTTCTTCCCTCCTGCTTTTCTTTCTCTACAATGTCTCTAGAGGCAGGAAAAGCCAACACTAGGATCATCAGTGATTCATGGAGAGACCTCCGTCTGGTCAGCTAACATTACTGCCAAGCAGGTGAAATATAGAGTGATATTGTGGTTTTAGCTGACGTGTGTCGCCTCACTGTTTTGAGTGATGCTCGTTCATGTCTATTTAGAGCGAGCACAAGCGCGAGCCCGACAATGACTACCGTTGACTTAACAGCCACAGGTGTCGTTGTTAACAAGCATTTCTGATTCTTACAAACAGTCCCTTTAACTTATTTTGGACTGAAAAATGTACTTTCATGGCCACCGCCATTTATGACAACGTCAAAAAACACGTCACAACTCCTGGAAACTTACCACTTACGATGTTGTGAATACCACAAGAGGGGGTGGCGTTCACATGGACTCATCTGGTGAACACGGTAAACACGACTCTATTTGAAGGCACCATTACCCTCCAATGACATGTCAAAATGTCTGCTGTGAAAAGGGCCTGTGTAGTGTGTGTGTTTTAATTCAGGCTAACTGACCCGTTAATGTTATTGAGGTTGTCCCCTACAACATTAGTGTGTGTGTGTGTGCGTGTGTGTGTGTGTGTGTGTGTGTGTGTGTGTGTGTGTGTGTGTGTGTGTGTGTGTGTGTTAGAAACATCGTGCACAGGGAATCAAATTGGCATACAAAAGGCTGTTGTATGGTATCTCTCTCTCTCTCTCTCTCTCTCTCTCTCTCTCTCTCTGGCCTGTGTGCACTCAGATGCAGCAGCTGAGAGATCAGTGAGATCAGTGTCTACTACAGAGTCAACTTTTAGGGTTGCAACAGCGACCAAGCACCTGCTGACAGATACAGTGTGAACATCCAGAGTCTGTGGGCACATCATGGGAAACTGCACTTCAGGGTAGGTAATCATCCTTTTAGATGCACATATAGCAGAGGGCACTCTTACATGTCACAAAGTCATTTTTCAGCAGGTGGTAATTACCTTCTAAAGCTCACCTGGAAGTGCTGCGTATACTGAAAACTTTGAAACAAGAATTAGAAGAAAAAACAAAAATTAGAAGAAAATGCAAGACAATTTAAAAAAAAAATGATTTGAAAGAGCTGGAAGCAGCTTGTTTAAAACATTCAGGTTTAATCTTATTGAATTGTGTGCTCTGTGACAGTGGAAAAAAGTCCTTCTGTGTCATTCATAACAAAGTAATGGCACTCAAAACTTCAGAATCAATTTTGATAAGGCAAACAAGTGTATTTGGGCTATTAGCGCATAATAAATGTTTTTGATTTCTAAAAAATGTAATTGTGAATTTGCTGAAGGTGTGAGTAGACACCTTAACAGAAATTATTAGATCTATGTGGTTCCCAACATACGGGTCAACGCATGTACATTTTTCCATCCATGTTTTCATCTGCATGTGTCTATGACCAAAATGTTCAGGAATCATTGATGGCAGCATATTCTGCAGTGTTTTTATTTTGTTCAGTCACAGCATGTTGTTCTCTGGCCGGTATCCCGGACTGTCGGTAGTTGACGACAGCATACACTGCACGGTCTGACCTTTGACCTCCATCTACTGTGTTTGCCACAGCAGGCTGGTTCCCATTGGTGGTCATCAGGGGAGGTTGTGATGGAGGTCTTTCTGCAGTACTTGGAGTGTAGGTGTCATGCAGGGCAAGAGTGGAAGGAGCACTCGGATTGGGGAGGTTGGGTATCATGTGAGCGGGCGTTTCCTATGACGAGATTAAATAAGCCAATAAAATACTCTACTTGACACTATTATGACTCTTGCACATCTGGTTTAACAGTATAGTATCAATCTTCTCATCTAACTCTCAGTAAGAAAGCGAGTTATTTCCCAAAATGTCAAACTATTCCTGCATCTCATGCATTACCTGTCCCTTTGTGTGGTTCAGTATTCCTGTGAAGAAGACATAAAACAAATGCTCCATTGTTAGGTGGTAAGATCGAGAAATGTCGCAGTAATTCAGACTGTGAATGCATATTTATGTTCTTACGTTTCCAGCCATACAAACTCAGAAGGGATAACACTGTCAGTGTGCCAACCAGTAGAGTTATGCTACTGATGATGGAGTAGGACAGCCAGGGCACATCCTCATCACCAGCAGCACTTGGTAGCTCATCTACAGAAGAAAAAACAGATCAGTAGTTCTTTCTCCACTAAAATGTACGTATATAATTTAACAAATAAAGGCTCTTACCTTTATTATTGTCAGAGTGTGTGTTGGGTAAGAGTTTCACCCCCTGGTATGAATCTGTAGATTCATAGAAAATATATACAATTAATACCTGAAATTAGACATTTTATATTTATAATTTGGCACTGAGGGAGCAAAAACTGCCTACCTGAAACCGAGATGTTGATGATGTTACTGATCTGCTCATATCTGTCTCCTTTTACATTACATCTGTACAGGCCGTCGTCGTGAATGGAGATCCGTGTGAAATTCAAATATGAGATCAGTTCATCCTGTGTTGTATTTGTTTCTACATTCTCTGTGTAATTCATCTGTTCACATGTGTTTGTGTGGAGCAGTTTACACCAGGTGACTTTTATTGATTCTCCACAGTGTTTGACAGGACAACTGACACTCAGATTCTGTTGTGGGGCAGTTTCCCATGTCGTGCCTCTCCAGACGATCACCTCAACTTCACATGACGGAATTAAGTCTAAAATGAAAATGAATAAATTCAAAAAATCACCCAAAATCAATTTGTCTTGAATCATTCACATTAGATGAAACATCTTTATTTTGTCTTGCAGCTGTTCATCATTTCAGGAATTAATACCAGATAAAGGAAATGTGTCTCTGTTAATAGCCTACTACGGTGAATTCTGAGAAATACATCTACAGTATGCTTGTTTATATATTATGTAGTTATTTTCTCTCGTCCTCTTAATGACTCCAATCTATTCTAAGTGTTCCCTCATGATCTCTTGAAAGCAAAGGAGGAAGTAGTAGGCTACCTAGATATTTTTCTTAGGTAAAAGTAGCGATACCACAGTGCAAAATACTCGGTTACTTAAGTAAATGACAAAAGTATTAGCACCAAAATATACTTAAAGTACCAAAAGTACTCATTATGCAGAATGGCGCATTTCAGAATAATGTATATTATATTATTGGACTATGATCATTGATGCATTAATGTGTTCATCAGTTTAATTTTTGAGCTGGTAAAGGTGGAGCTAATTTTAAATACCTTATTCTGGAGAGCGTAGCCTATAATAATACATCATAATTTATCACTTAATTTATATTTCATATTAATAATCTAGATCTGCAAAGTAACTAAAGCTGTCAAATAAATGTAGAAAGTACAATATTTGCCTCTGGGATGTAGTGGAGTAGAAATATAAATAAAATGGAAATACTTAGGTAAAGTACAGGTACCTCAAAACTGAGTACTTAGTTACATTCCACCATTGCTTGAAATTCACATCACAAGATAAAAGAGTGTTAAGGTTTACCTTGAACTCTCCCATCGATGTAGACAAATGTCAAACAGCAGAACATCAGCAGATAGGTGTACGGTAGTTTATCCATTCTGCCTGATGTGTTCATGACCTGAGACCTCACAGTTTATCTTAAAGTGTACTGCACAGGCTCATTTCACTTGTGACACTCTCACCACTTCCTGTCCTCCCACATATATTCTAAGACCACCCTGCTTCTTGTGTTTTTCAGTATTTCGTGACATAACACAGTTAAAGCGGTGCACATACGTGAAACTGCATATTGTGTCTTTCCAATTTAATTCTGCAATACATGCTTGTTGTCATGGAACAGAGGATCACCTCTGTAATGTGCACAACACAGCAACACTCCTACGTTGTCCTAAAGTGGCTCAGGAGCCTTGGATGAAAAAAAAAAATGAAATATACCATGCTGTTATGTGCCAGGCAGGGGCAAAGTGTGTTTTCTTCCCTCCTGCTTTTCTTTCTCTACCTTGTCTCTACAGGTGCTAACAACAGGATTGGTTTCCACCTGTGCAGTCTAATCATGCTGCTCATTGGTTCCCTCAGCTGATGAGCTGGCCAGTCATCACTGGAAGGCCTCAATAAAACGAGCCCGCCTGAAGAGTTAACTCCCTTTTGTTCTCTGCCAGCCTGAGCTGTTGTTGTGCTGTTGAAACTTGTTAAGAGTAATGTAAAAATAGGTATGGTAGGTGAGTTTTGGGGTACCCTTTACTTTTTTCCACACGTAGTTCACTTTTCCCTAGGATAATTGGTTTGTGCCACCTATTTGTTTTGGTGAAGCTCTTTTTTTAGATAAGCTAGTTAAGCCTTTTTTTTTTTTTGGCATTTTGTTTTCAGCGGTGGAGATTAGTCAGGCCTAGTTTTGTTCTATTTTTGTTTGGCACGGCCAGTTTGTCCTGTCTTCTCCATCATTTCGAGAACCTTGTTTGCAAGTCCCTGAGTTGAAAATAAAATCATTTTTCACTTCTGACTCCTTCAAATTATTCGGTTGTGTCATCGTCGCCGCCTATCCCTTAGACTTAAAAAAGGGATGTAACAATGGCAATTTTCATCACAGGTGTGGATGATTGGTGGCTGTACTGCATCATCTTTGTACATAGCAAATGTGTTTTTTATTTGTTTCAATGCAACCAGTAGATGGTGTAAGATGACATTCACCTTTCTATGATAGACTCGGCATGTTCTTGCACAGTGGTATGTGAATCACTCAGTCTGCTCCAACAGCACCCTCTAGTGTATAATGTACTACCATCTACTGCATATGAATACATGCTTGTGTCTGGAATTAGTGTGTAAAGTTTTATTAAAAATCAACCTAATTTCAAACTTCTAGTATTTGACAGCTGGAAATGATGAAAATGTTCAGTATTGAATCATTCCAAGTTGTTTTTTTTATGAGACTTTCCAAAACTGATTTTGCATATTCCAAAAATATCTCTGAATGATCATTACATCCATAAAGGTCTAACAAAGACACAGTTTGTAAAGTAGACTGGACCTTACCCTGAATATGAAATAAAGGTCAGTGACTTCCTTATTATTCAAATTTGCACAATCATGCAAATGATACAGTAGACTAAGATACAGCAACAAGGGCAAGCACTACAGATCTACTTACCCCCCAATGCAGATCGATCTGGTATTACATGCAGATATGTTTTGAGGTATCTGCTGCTCAGACTTGGAAAAAATGTCATTTGAACTTAATATCTTTCATATCAACTTCTGGACAGCAGCACAGGCCTCACTGCCAACAGTCTTTGACAATGTATTTAGTAAAAATAGGCCCTTTTCATAGCAGCCATTTGTCATTACATGTCATAGCAGGGTGAACTCAGGTGTAATTGATCAAATTAATGATGGTCCAGTTCTAGTTTGTGTGTCACAGTCAGCCAGCATGCACAATACCCGGCCCTGGTATCAGAGCCATTCTGACAAGGCCCAGGTGAGCTCAATCAATCTGCCGACCCTGCTGAGGTCGGCCAGGGCAGCCTCCAAGACAGGGGAGGGGCGTCACTGCAATAGCTACTGTTATTAATTACACCTGTGTTTATGGTGCCTTCAAATGAAACTCGTGTGGCTACGCTGTTCAGACAGGACTCCAACACAAACTACACAGAAGCACCAAAACCGCAAAGTTATATCTAGTGAAGTCCATCTAGCAAAACAGTGTTGGCCGCGGTCGGAGAACACAGGGGAGAACGTAGATTTGGTCTCCAGGGCCGGAGTCTCTGCTCCTCTGCCTGCCTGCCTTCACTCAGCTCGCTCCACCTCTAGACGTGCGTGCGCGCACACTACACACTGCAGAAGAGTTAGTTTAGCTCTGAGAATATCTAGTGAATGTACAGTGGACGTTTGTGCAGAAATAACTGCTGCAGCTCCTCCAGACCAACAGAGGTTTTCCGTGTCTTGTGAAGTGACGGGGCTCCGCAACGAGAAACGTTATCGTCTCCGGCCGCGGTCGGGAGGCTGAGGCAGGAAAAGCCAGCACTAGGATCATCAGTGATTCATGGAGAGACCTCCGTCTGGTCAGCTAACATTACTGCCAAGCAGGTGAAATATAGAGTGATATTGTGGTTTTAGCTGACGTGTGTCGCCTCTCTGTTTTGAGCGATGCTCGTTCATGTCTATTTAGAGCGAGCACAAGCGCGAGTCCGACGCTGACTTCCGTTGACTGAACAGTCACAGGTGTCGTTGTTAACAAGCATTTCTGATTCTTACAAACAGTCCCTTTAACTTATTTTGGACTGAAAAATGTACTTTCATGGCCACCGCCATTTATGACAACGTCAAAAAACACGTCACAACTCCTGGAAACTTACCACTTACGATGTTGTGAATACCACAAGAGGGGGGGGGGGGGGGCGTTCATATGGATTCATCTCGTGAACACGGTAAACACGCCCCTATTTGAAGGCACCATTACCCTCCAATGACATGTCAAAATGTCTGCTGTGAAAAGGGCCTGTGTAGTGTGTGTGTTTTAATTCAGGCTAACTGACCCGTTAATGTTATTGAGGTTTTCCCCCACAACATTAGTGTGTGTGTGTGTGTGTGTTTGTGTGGTGTTAGAAACATCGTGCACAGGAAATCAAAATGGCACACAAAAGGCTGTTGTATGGTATCTCTCTCTCTCTCTCTCTCTCTCTCTCTCTCTCTCTCTCTCTCTCTCTCTCTCTCTGGCCTGTGTGCACTCAGATGCAGCAGCTGAGAGATCAGTGAGATCAGTGTCTACTACAGAGTCAAGCTTTTAGGGTTGCAACAGCGACCAAGCACCTGCTGACAGATACAGTGTGAACATCCAGAGTCTGTGGGCACATCATGGGAAACTGCACTTCAGGGTAGGTAATCATCCTTTTAGATGCAAATATAGCAGAGGGCACTCTTACATGTCACAAAGTCATTTTTCAGCAGGTGGTAATTACGTTCACCTGGACGTACTGCGTATACTGAAAACCTTAAAACAAGAATTAGAAGAAAATGCAAGACAATTTAAAAAAAAAAATGATTTGAAAGAGCTGGAAGCTGCTTGTTTAAAGGAAACAGTGTTGTCAAGCAGCTTCTGCATTTGCTTCAGCGAGGAAATAGTGGTGATAAGAACAGACTCAGCCAGCATCAAAAATAAAGAATTGTCAGTACAGCATTACCGTGTGTGTTGTTATAACATGATGTGAGATGTGGACCGAGAAGCATAAAAAGTTATTTACTGTTAGTCGCTGACCGTTGGTCATAGACAGTCATGAATTGCATATGTACAGTGTTTCCTGTTGCAGCACACGTTAAACTGTCAAGGAAACACTGCTGCAGGGTAAAACCTACACCTCTAAACAGCTGTTGTAGAAATTACTTGATGTTTGATATGATGTTTTATTATTTAAAAGATAATTTAACATTTTCAGACATTTTATTTATCCCACATTAATGGGTTTTATTGTTCTGTTTATTGCTCTGGATGATTGTGTCCTTACTGTGGTCTCATTCTCCTGTCAGGATAAAGAAGAAAAGGAAAGGTAAAAGTACTTTTATGACAGTATTTATAATATTTAGCATACTTTTATACAGACTTTATATATATTTACATTTTCTCTTTCAGGGGATCCTGAACCACATGGAAAATGCAGCACAGATAATAAGGTAGACCTGCCCACATCAATGTTGGGTCTATTTTTGTTGAGCATGAATCTTCACAGCTATCACATCCGGCCTTTCATCTGATATGGTCGATTTGCATACTGGGTAAAAATTAAAGTGTGAGGCCTCTGTTGTAAAATAAACTGTGAGGCTGTTTATTTCATACACAGGAAGTCATAACCACTGACCACATAAAAAGACATGCCGGTTGCAGTAGCGCTGTGTGAACAAGTCATGATGTATGTCATAAATTCTGTTCAGGAATTGCATCTCACTCTCTGTTTATCTCATGACAGCCTAGCGAGGATGTAACGTATGCCTCTATTGACCACAGCAGTACCAAAGGATCAAGTAGAACCAAACCCACCACTGAAGATGATTGTGACTATGCAATAGTTTATGTCCCGGCAGCACTTCAACCTGAAACTGTGTCTGTGTCATCTAAAGACGAATGCGCAGACGACTATGTGCTCATGGGGTAAACAGGAACTTCGTTCGGGCTATTGCAAGAGGCAGGATTCGTAGATGATATCACAAAGAGGAGAAAGTGTCTCTTGATCTTCAATAAAGAAACTGTGACAAAATGAAAAACAAGCAGACACCTACAGTCAACAGCAGCTGCAAGCCTCAAAATGTTTCACTCCACTTCTGAGGTAGCCTAACCTCAAGTGTGAACACAACTGTGGTGTTCCTTCCACGAAAAGACAAAACCTCCATCACATCTGTCGAACTTTTATATTATAGCATCTTTTAAACAATTCTGATTGCATACACTTTTGTTTGCAGAAAAATAATTCAACAAAATTGGTGTATCCGCTGAGAAGTTGTGACATTCCCATAATATCTGTAAGTAAGTCAGATGAAACTGAACTTTCCCAAATTAATACTACATGTTCTAAGCAGTATGTAATGTGTTCACACTGGAAAAGTGACAAAATAGAGTCAACTCAAAGCGGGCAGAATGTGTAACCTACTACATACAGTCAATTTTTGAATATGCTGTTGATGGATCCTATTCTCCCACAATGCAATGCACAAAGGAAATGGAGGTTCAGCTCACAGCTGGAAAAAAATTGAAGGTGTTAAATTCGATATCCAGAGCATTACTATAGCAGCAAACAACTATGTGTTATGTAAAGATATAGATGAGTAATGTCTACCTGAGCAGAGAATGAAGTCACTCTCCCTCTGTGTGTTGTAATCAGTTTCTCTGTGCTTTGTTGACATAACCGGGCCGCTCATGCATGTGAGCGTGCCCCACTGGCTCTCTTCACTTCTCTCCTATGGCGGTTGCAACTGATAATACCGCCCCGACCAACGGCACCGTCGCGGAAGCGTACAGCACCCACCCCCCTGTTCCTCCCTAGGTTAACACTGTTATCTCTGTTGACCGTTGTTGGCACTTTTAGCGCTGTTAGCATCGTTAGCTGCGAGCCGCCGTCGCCATGTTGAGAGCCATTGAGAGGCAATAGCAATGCTCCTGATCTCGTATTTAGCACCTTTAAAAGGAAATTGTGGGTGTTGGTGAAATAACTCCAAATAAAGTAAATCTCAGGAAAAGCATTTTGCTTTCTCTTTGTGAAGTTAAATTTACTGTCTAGCTTTCCAAAGTCACAGTTTAGTTGACATCTGATGTTGCCTGTATTGTGTAATTTCGTGTTAGTATGAAATGGTGAAGTATACTTTGATGATTATAGTACATGCTGTATAGAATTAGTATCTAGTATGAATTTTGGATTTGGCTTTGGTGTTTGGGCTTGAGCATTTTTTGCCACTCATGTATGAAGTTATATCTGTTTTGAACGTCTCCAAAACGAATCCAGTAGCTTCTGACAAACTAGTAATTGTTAGTTACCTGAATGACTGAGAGTTTTAATCCTAATCTTAAAGCCACTATGTGTTAAATTTTGAAATTATTTTGATATGTTTTTCTTTGTAGAAAAAACTAAATCAGCTTGTAAGCGGTGTTTGTGCGGGTGAATGTTTTTTCCACCATGAAAGGAAAATAACAGCAGTTATGAAACCCTGTAAACAGAGAGTGAACACTGATGAAGAAGCACAGTGGCTTTGTAGTCAGGATGGCTAATATGAGTACATCTGCTGTCTCTCTATTATTTTCTACAGCAGATAAAAAGTTGATCTTTAGTCTGTTTTTGTCGAAACAGAGCTACTCCAGCTTTAACCAAAGTTTCAGTTGCAGAAACTTAACCCCACGTTAAATTGCCTCAACCAAAAATGTTTATGTGCCCAAATTTAAAATGCACCTCAACTGTTTGCACGATAAAATGACAAAATTGTGTGTGCAATCTGTGCCATTGTCACATTATCCAATCCATGATGGAAGAATGTAATGTTTATGTAATATTGTTCACACCATACACCTTAATCTGCTTTCCAGAGTTTGTCAAAAAACATTGCTCCTGAGAACTACTGCACACCAACCAAATATACTACAAATTCGAGAATTTTTATTTTTCATGTTTTGTATGTGAATACAGAAAATGTGTACGTTTTTTCCTCTATGTCTGTATCAACCTACAGGATTATTTATGTTTGACTGGAAGCATATGAAATAGTAGAGTGGTGTAATTCATTGTAAATTGTGTTTGTTTCAGTCATTTATTGATTTTGTTTTTATTGATTAAAATGACTTTTAACACTTTTGCTCATTGTTCTGTTGAACTAATCAACCAAATTGCTCAAAACGTTTGCAAGAAGAAGTCGTGAGGTTCTTTGCCACATTTCAGAGGAAATCATGTTGATGTGTTCACCAGAAGTGGACAAGTGTCATGTCCTGTGGCAGAAATTAATGTATCAGGTTCCTCTTTTCTGTTCATAAGTGTGAGGGTATAGACACATTATAGTGGCTGCAGTCTACCATTTAATAGCAGAAGTCTGAACTCTGTCTGTGTATAAAGTGGATTATCTCCCCAATCACATTAATTAGGAGCCCAGTAGGAAGGCATCTCTTAGTGATTAGGAAGATTTATTACATCCTGCACAAGCTGTTTCAATGTACATGTGGGCACTCAGACTGCATATTATTAGTATTATTCAGGACTGTGACACTTGTTCATGTTGATGGACTATGTTCTGATCTCCGCCAGTAGATGGCAGAACAGTCACTTGTTCCTGTTTCCATTTCCTATCTATGTTTCAGTTTCTTCAGAAATGGGTTAACTCGGAAAATCATTAAACCGGTGACAAAAGGTGAATGTTCAACCAAGTGTCAGTTTGCTGCATGTCTATAAAGGATGTAAAAGCCATCTTGACATTACTTTTTTTTTTTTATATTAACCACGTCGGTTAAAAAAAAAAAGCACATCCTGTACTTGTTTACTTTTTCTTGCGTGCTATTTTTAGTGTTTTTTTTTATTTTGTAGAGAGAATGAAATCAGTGTGTCCAAATGTGTGTTTAATACACGCAATTACATAATTACACATTAAGACATGAATACTTCACATAATCTTGCCATCATTATCTTGAGGCAATTTTACACCAGGGTTCAAGTCAAGTCAAGTCAATTTTATTTGTACAGCCCAATATCACAAATCACAAATTTGCCTCAGAGTGTTTAACAATCTGTACAGGATACGACACCCTCTGTCCTTTACAGTGTGACTCTCTCATCGGATGAGGTTGACTTCACCAAGAATCCATTCAAATGTGAGCATCTCTTTACAGTTTATCTATAAATATGTGTTATAATAATAATTATGATAATGATGATCATATAATTCCAGCCCATTTCGTGACAACATCAAAAGTCCTGTAACTTGGCGTGCTGAATCCGGCTGCTCTTTGCATTTGTAGTTATTAGTAATGTTCTCCATGACACCCACACACAGAGTGGGCTGCATGTGCTGTGCATGAGAGCCAGTGTGGGACAGCAGGTACATCCCCTGTTCCATCAGTCAAGAGTTTAGTTTTAGGTCAGAATTAACCTGAGAGTCTTCCCTCTCTTATCGGAAGTCTTCATCTCACTCTCCTCTCTCTCTTTACTATTACCTCATTTCTCAGTTTCACAGCCTTCAGTTTCCCACAACGATGTGCATTTCAGTGTGTGAGCGTGATGCATGTGCAGGAGTTCATGTGAACAAATCTGCAGATGAGTTATAGATAGAGTTTACACGTTGAACATAGCTGGCATAGGGCTCCACTTCCTCCACGTCGTCTAGCTGTAAAAAAAAACAGAGAGGTGTCATGGACGGAGCTTAACACTGTGCAGTAAAACACGTTCAACTATAAAGTGCAGGCATACAGGAAGATTACCCACCGGTGGAGATTTGGATGGAGGGGTCACGGACTGTCGGCATCGCCTGGCAAAAAGGTAGATACACAAATTGGCTCAGTGATTCAACAAAAAAAAGCTTACAAGTAGTCATTTTAAGTCATCAAATGAAAAGTCTCACCTCAATGTTATTAGTTTCTTTATGGCAAAAAATAAAGATCCTGCCAAAATCACAACTATTACCACAATAATGACGTACAGCCAAGGAAAATAACCTGCAGAGAGAGAGTGAAGATGAAAAGTTTGTTAATAATCTGCTGGACATCAATACAGCACAATGATATAACTGCACTATAATGTAAAACAAATTAAATATTTAATCTTATGCTATCCACTCTGCAAAAGCCTGACCTTTTTCATATTTTAGTGGCAAAACCAACAGCTTTTCCCTTTCCCAATATGGGTGCCTGATAGCACAGCTCAGATTAGCTGTGTCCATTCCCTCGAGGAGCTCCAGGCGACTTTCTACTGTAATATATCCATCTGAGCTATTTGTTTCCACAGTCAATATGTTTCCCATATGACTCCAGCTGATGTTGGCAGCAGGTTTTCCTCTTTCAGCTTTGCACACTGCCGTCATCTCACTGCCCATAGGCTCTAAATAGGCTGATATCTTGGGAGGAGCTGGGCGAGGGAAGACAAAACAGGAGAAATGAGACTCACAGAATACTTGCTGTAGTTCAGCCAAATCACAGAAAATTTATTTAAACTTGCACATAGTAACTATGCAATTAGTTTTAATTTGCTTGTCTAATAGTATAAAATAGTTCCAGATGAACATTGTCGACAGTAAGGCCATTAAGGAACAGGGACGTTGTGTCTAGAAAGGCCTATCACTATCGGGGTCAGAGATTTTCAGAGCAGCAGCAGAAAAAAAATTCCATTATGCCCCCATTTTTCAGTGGAAAGGGGTTTTGTAGACTTGTAAATGTTTCAAAATCTAAGCAAGTAAAACAGAAATTGCTGTTATATACATTTTTTGAGTGTGATTTGGGTGACCCTTTAAGAAGTTAACCTTATTCTTGAAATCATCTATCCTTGTAAGGAGGAAAGTCCTACCTATGATATCCACGTGGATCACGTAGTGGTCGTTTCCCCCTGAGTAAACCGAATTACACTTGTAGACCCCCACGTCACGCTCTGAGAAGTTTGGGATGTGCAGGTATGACAGATTTCTGGATGTGTTTCGGAGTGATTTGCCATCTTTGCAGTGGTCATCGCTTCTACCACTATCAGAGGAGATCACACATGGCTTCATGGATTTCATTTCTATTGTCCAGACAACAAACATCATCTTATTCCATGTCTTATTGCCACATGTCAGGTTGGCTCCACTCCCAAGGTTGAAAGCTGCATTTGAGCTGACAGCTGGAAAAAACAAAAGAATAGTTGTATTATTTATGCACAAAGTGGTTATGTTGATTAAATGGTTTGGGTTTATTCTGTTATAAAACAATATACAGTGTGCATGTCCTAATATTAGCAACACATGCAAAAGAAGAAAAGCGCATGGGACATGGACGTGCAAACTCATAAAATTTAATCAAATTTAATTTAATTTAATTTAATTTAATTTAAATGGCATGCAACACAAATACATTTAGGCATGAGCTTGTAGGATAAACACATATTTATAAAATAAATCATATAGCATTTGATAACTATCAGTCTAACATGATTATAATATGATTTTTTTTTTCAAATAAACTCAAACCCATAAACTATGATCCTTCAAAATAAAATGGTAATGATGCAAGACTAACAAAATATAAACATGTATTTTAAGAGTTACTGAATGACAAAAGTTTTGTAATTACTTTTTCAAAGTGGTCAAATTAATATTTCATAATTACATTCTAAAATAACCTAAAAATGATGACTAAACCTTACTTCTTCAGCAATAACATGTTTTTTTTTTATTATTTCAATTAATTTCAACTAAAAAAAGTACTTAATGTTTTAAATAATCATCATAAGGAAAGGGAGGATGTTCAACTCCCTGCGTCTTCACTAGTCTTACTTTACCCTGCCTAATATTCATAGTCTTATCTAATATTTTACTCATACTGCAAAATGGCTTGAGAGAAAAGAGGGAAATGAATTTACCATAAACTTTGCTGGAGTTCACAAAAGTGCTTTGGTTAGTTCCTGATAGAGCTGGAGGTGGATGTGAGGGAAAAGTTAGTAAAAACATTTTTTTTGTCAGTCAGAAAGTAGCAGTTAGTGATTCATTTGAAGTGTTCAATCAGCAGAGGAACAATTAATAAGGTGATTTGTTATGTTATTGGTTATTTAGTTTAGTTAGTTAGTTAAGGTGTGAAGCGATACGATTAAAACCAGTCTGACATGACCAACTGCAGCAGGGTTAAATCACAGACAGGTGTGACAGAAACTGCACTATTTGCTGTCTTTAGCTTTAATAAAACAAAAAGCATAGCATATAAGAGGTAAATGTTATTGTCATAATCTCCCCCATGTGCCTGCCTACACTGGAAGAAGCTCATGACATTGGCATTGCTATTTCAAAGAAATTCATTGGAAAATTCAGGGTTCATCGACTGACTTTCACATAAGTGTTACGTGGGGTCTGGGAATTGTTTACTTCTGACAGCTGTACGCAAAACATAATGCACGAGGTGGGGTGGCAAAACCACAGATCTCACACAGAAGCGTCACCTCCAACTATCAGAGACCACCCGTGGGGGGAAAAAAGCTCAGTCATAGCGTGTTACCCTGATCTGAAATCATGATTTCCACTGAAGAAGCAGCGTGCTGCTTGTTCATTCAGAAAATATGGGGCAACCTTCTCATACATGTGTTATGGAAGATTTCGCTCCCTTGTAAGCTTCTGCATTAACACACCACCGAGCATGTTCTTTCCACTGCCTGTCTAGTGTCACTGTGAGTCACACCACACACAATTCAACAGAAATCAAAGAGCAGCTAACCACTTACAGTTTACTACTCCTACAAATATTATCAACATGACACAGATTATACAGTAATGATCTATATCATTATGGCTGCAAGCAAACATTTTTAGTATAAAGTACCACAAATGACACATTTTACAGTATAAAAAAGATGAATTTGCAGTTGTGACATATACAGTTAGTATCTACGAAGAGAACTCCTCACAAGGTAAATCTTTGGGGGAGGTTTTGTGCACCTCTAAATAACCATCTAAAAGCTGTATCTAACCAAGGCTAAACATTAGTACAATGTGTAAATGTTCAAACCTGCATCCACCCTCCATGCTTCAGACAACAAGAAGATGACGGCAGCATACATCCACACCATGTCCCTCATCTCCAGTTGTCTTCAGGTTCCTCTGTAAACTGGCAACCAGTAAGAAACACATCAAGTCTTTAACTAAATCGTCAGTCCTGAACGCTGTCTACATCGAACTTAGTTGCGTATGTTTTGCCTGGGCTATCATGCCATTTACCCTAATTTCACTTTCTCTATTTAAACCGAATGAGCTCAGTGTTGGAGTAAAACAAGTTCTCCACCCCATCCAGACAAACTGAACATCCTTGACACCCTTCATGATAAAGACATATAAAGGACATGTGACTAACTAATCCCTCCCTTCCTCTTTATCTTCCCCCCATCTCCAAACCGCTTTCCACTCAAACATCTGCCTTTTTCTCCCACACAGGATGACGTCTGACACCGGTTTCCTTTCTTGCATGTCACATGATCCTCAAAGCAGTATGTGTGAACGCTCCAGGCTAGACAATAGAATAAAGCAGACGCATTAAACACAGTCACAGTATGCATTTATATCATTCATAATATCCAACATGATTTTGTATGCCTTACTATATGAATGCCAGCATGTACAACTAATACAGTGTAATACAACAGCCCTGCAATGCCTTCTTTA